>NC_046976.1:15615884-15683384 GCF_009769545.1 Cyclopterus lumpus | reverse complement strand
TCATTTGTTGTTCTGCCCCTCGGTCTAAATCCGCCACCCCCTCTGCTCCCTGATTCATCTGGATTCTTCATCTCTGCGTTTGCTTGTAATTACAACCTCGGGGCTCCTCCGGGTGCGGAGGGTCAGCTTTTTCGCAGCCCCCTCCCCCTTTTTTATGGACGTTCGTGTGCCGTGATTTGTAGTCCGTCGGAGGAATCCGCTCGCACTGTTACCGGATCGCAGGATTAAGAGTTCCCGCTCATAAATGCCAAATGATAGATTCGACGGCGGCGTGCTTTCCCCCTCCGACTTCAGCCGAGATGCTTATTATGCTGATTTATTACTATTGATTTCAATTTCCAAGGCTTTATTTGCTGGAAGCTGTACCATTAAAACTTGCAACCACACAGGATATGAATTAAGATGCCGTGGATTACAGACGCCTTTCAATTGTGTCGGGGGCCCGGCGACGACTTTTGAATGAGCAACACTGTGGGCGTGCGTCCTGTGAAAGTAAATGATCTCCAACTAATGGCTGCTTTTTCGTTTGGCCCGTTCGCATCACGCAGCCTGGCTATTGGCTGGTTTTGTCTCTCCTCGCGGCCAATTGGGTTGAAGCGTGGGTGATTTTGAATAACTCACTGCCACGCTGTTGTGTGTGTCTGTGTGGCACATTAAGCCGTTAGTCCGTTGCTTTGGTTCCCAAAAGGGATTTGAAAGGGCCCCCCCGCCAGTTAACGGTCCGCCTTTCAACGGCACATTTAACATTTAAACCGCCCTGCTTCTTTAATCCAACAGGGTGCCATGTGTTTTTTTTGTGTGCTTGAGATTAGGAACACATTCAGGTTCATTGTTATTTTGAAGGGCCTCAGGGACCGTTGCAGGCCAGTATGAGTGTGCCCCCTACTGCCAGACTGAAGCCCCCGAACACGTCTACACGAGGGATATTTGTTGAAATTTAAAAAAAATGATTGTCTTTGAAACAAAGGGGCTATGAAGATGGTTTAAAGGGGATAACAGGATTCATATTGGCATACTCCGCCAGGCAGTGAAGATATACTATGTGTGTAATGCTGTGCTCATTGTAGAACTAATTAGTACTGTTTTTATTTTACTGGGTTTCAATTCAAACAAAAGTAGGGTTTTATGCTTTTTCATTTTTTTAAGCCCCAAACCATTCAAAATTGAAAAGATGAAAAGCAAATGTATAAAAAGACTTTTCAACAACAAAAAATGCTTTTGTGAAATAAAACAACAATGAAAAAACAAATTGAGCTGGAGTTTATTGGATTGCGCACATGCTATTTCTTTTATTTATCTCATTCATTAATTCATTATATCTTTTATATTTAATTTAACAATTTTGTATTTTGCACAATGTCAGCAGCGGTCAACTGTGAAATATTAGTATCTGTGCTCGAAATCCAGAACCGTGCATCAAACCCTGAGCGCTGCTGTCGTCCTCACATTGCTGCCGCTGTAACAGATTACACATCCAGCATCCACGCTGACCCCGGCTGACCTGGGGTCAGGCTTCGTGGCTCGGTCAATGAAGGGAAAGAAGTGCTGGTCTTTGCAGCTTGAAGGTGATCTGGACCAGATGGTCGCCTCTCTCCTCCAGATGCACTCTGCTTTTCCATATCCGCCACTGGCACAGTAGGACTGTAACCTTATCGCAGCCACTCTGTATGTGGGGGTGGGTGGAGAGGGTAGGTGGGACTGGGACCTGCATTGGGCCTTGATCCAACCTGGCAGATCCAATACCCCCCCACAGCCCCCATCTCCCTCCTCCATCACACAGATGCTGCAGCTCTGCACTGCAGCAACTGATGAAAATCTGATTTTAGGCTATTGGCCTCAAACTTCCCACCCACTTCTCAAGATCCTTATCATTGAAGGGCAAATACATCCAAGAAACAGGCTTATCTTGATAGGACACAGGTTTGGGGAAGGGAGGACTTGGTTTGTCTTTGGCAAGCAGCGCGGCAGTAAGGGACTTGGAACAGCTCGTCGGGTTTTATTGATTAGCCTCTTCCGCCTCTCACCTCAGGTTACTCCACCTGACCACCTGTTCTCATGTTGCATTGTGGAACGCGCCATGCACTTACAGGATGTTGTGAGTCTCCTGTTTCCCTCACCTCTTCGTAAGACTTGATTTCATGCGCGTTACATTGCGGCCGCTCGAGCTGTTTCTCTTCGGGCACACGTCCGTTCAAATAACAAACGGGATAATGTATTTTTCTGTATTTTTTTCATTCATGGACAGTGTGGTTGTGAGTGAGACGGTGTGTTTGCTGTGTCCGTCGTTGTTGGTTAATGCCACAAAAAACACTCGACAATCTGTATATTACAATGTTAATGAAATAAGTGAGTTAGAAAAAATTGTGGCATCATTTGCCCGGAATGAAAACAAAGAAAATAACTTAACTTAAATAAATAGGTCTGGAGAGGAAAATGTGTTGTCTGTTTATATCATTCACGTAAAGTCACATAGTAACACGTATTCCTTTAGTTACACAATAAAGTTCAAAATAAGGAAAGTATCAAGTCTAACCACTCCAAAGCACATCATACAAACGCCTACACAATGGAAAGTTCCATTTATCGGTCCTGAAAAACAATATTATCTTACATATGATTGCATTCATTCAAAAGACCCCTGCTTTTTTTCAGTATCATGTGTGCTTCTCTATGTACATTTCTAAAGCTCCTTTCAGGGAAACGAGGCTCCCTCAGGGGGAGGAGGGGGGGAGGGGGTTCCCTGCTCCCGGCTCCCGTACCTGTTTGTCCTGGATGTCCTTGCACGAGGGCCTGGGAAATGACATGCTCTGTTTACTAAATGGCCAGAGAAACCTAGAAGAAATAGGGCAGCCAGAGAGAGAGAGAGAGAGAGAGAGAGAGAGAGAGCACCAGCTCCCCAAAAGGCCTCCGGGATGGTGAGATGAAACAAACAGTAGATCACAGGAGTTAGATGAAGAGGCAAGAGGCTGAGGGCGGGTGGTATATATCAAGATGCAGCGGTGGGGCGGGGAGCTGATAGTGGTACGAGGGGAGATAGTCAGCCCACACGTTGTCGCTGGGCGGCTACTAATGCATTATTGATTTCTGCCACTGAGAAGATCTCTTCCGCCCCCCACCCCCACCCCACGCATCCCGCGTCCGCTTCCATCCACTCCCACCTGTCAGCCGGCCTGGACTCTGACTGACGGTGTTTAGGGGTTGAGGTTAGGTTCAGGATTGGATTTCTTTTTGGGAAAGCCTGAATCCATGCTGCGAGGAGTCCATCTTTTATTACTAAGCAAGCATTGCTTCGAGGGAGACTTTGCTGAAGTGAGGGCGGTCAGTGAGTCAGTGAGAAAAGTTGGCCAGAGCAAAACTTTTCTCATCTGCCACACAACCCACGGGCATACAATCAAATTTCTCTGCTATTTTTCGTCTACTCCTGAAACAAAGCAATGATTGTGTTTTTACCGACAATAATCGAGCCTCGCGAGTACAAAATGCACTAAATGCATGTCCGCGTGTCCTTGACCCTTTCAGAATGTTATGACTCCGCCGTCGACCCCGGGTCGTCCGCCGGGCTCTTGTGTCCGACCCGGGGAATTCATTAGCTTGTGTTGTCAGCCGCAGTCGGACTTGTGTTGTTTACGGGACGTTTCGTGTCGCATTCACGACCAGCTGCTGTCGGTTTTCAGATTTCCCATTTGCACGGTGGAAGCACTGTGTCACTTTGTAAATGGCAACATCTGCATTGCCTTTTGGCTCCAGTAAACAAGCCCCAGCCCCAGTGTTCCTGCCAGCTGAACAGATCACACGCTGCAGCCAGAAATACAGAGAGGAGCAAACAGCGAGACCAATCTGTGCCCTCCCTACTCACTGTACTTCACTTCACTTGTACATGCAATATCATCTGAGGTCACCGTGGCTCCGGGTTACAATATCAGGGAAAAAAAGAGAAGAAGAAGTAATAAAAGACAAAAATCAAATGAAGATCTGAAAGGCCAAATTCACAGGCCAAATGGAAAACCTCGAATGACCTTCTCCGGAGGAGGGCGGTCGAGGAAAAAAATCGTCCGGCTCGCTCTCCGGACCCCTGTCGCACAATCTCGACATCACCAGGACGCAGACGCTTAATTACGTTGTTACGTTATTCACGGAGAGTGCCGTTGGAGGCGCCGTTGGCGGGAGTTAGGAGAAATGTTAGATAAAATGTTGATTTTAAAATGCACACGGTCTTGCTTGGCCTTTTTCCGAGGGAAGATGGTGTTGTTGTTGTTGTTGTTGTTGTGCAGAGCAGGGCCGCCTGAGTTCTACATAGCGTTATTGATGGCGGCGGAGGAAAGCCAACGAAAACTGACGTCGACAAACATAAAGATAAAAGCCCTCACTATCCCCCCCCCCCTTCTTTTCCACTCTCGGCTTCTCTGAGTTTTTTTTAAGTGTGATACAAGCGAGCAGACCTATGACTCAGGTTCCCACCCCACATTCTGATATGAATTCTGGGAGCTGAGGCCGTCCCCTAATCTCTTAATGCATGTTCCCTCGCCCTTGGCAGGGTCATGGGAGAAATAGATGGGGCCTTATCAGCTTTTATGGATTTATGGAGAATTTCTCTGCATTGGGGGTGTATTTTTTTTATTTATTTTTTTACAACAACCTGTGTGTGTGTGTGTACGGTATGTGTCTCTGTGTGTGTCCTGAAGGATGTGGAGTAAGGTTATCAGAGCCAGTAATATCTTCATGAATTTCGATCAGTTTTCTAATTATGGCATCAATCTTGTTGACTTCCTCCATCAAGCTAAAAGGAGACGCTCGATCTGCTTGGACCACATTTCCGCGAGTGAGCTAACATTCAGCGTCTGATCCCTCGTCTCTTCTCGTCCACTCAAGGCTTTGTCAAAACAAGAACATGTATAATTAGGACTTGTGCACTAAATTTCAAGTACAGCTCCAAGTAATAGTCAGGTATATAGTCAGGTAGATGGTGTTTTTCTGTGTTTTCTGGGTGCGACTCTGTTGCACGATGCACAGGGGTGTTTACCTTTTTGTTTGCCATTGATGTGAAAAGGTTGGACAAAAATAATCCTAACCTTCAAGTTAGGATTCATCAGAGGGCCGGTAGCTGCACCGCAGTCAGCCGAACGTTCTCTCACCCAGCGCGTCAAATACGTCGGCTCATATGCGACTCATGTGAGTCACGTCTTCCCCGCGCAGATGGAAGTTTATTTTGAAAACGCACACTGATGCATGTCGCGAGCACACTTTGACACGTCCCAAAAGTGACGCTGTCGAGGGGCTCAGGAGAGAGCGTCATGGTCTGAAGCTTAGCGTCTGTATTTGAACTGTTTCCCAACTTCGTGCGGTGATCACGACCGCACTATCGTGTTTGTTCTTGAACCTTCCTTCCTTCCAAAAAGGTCGCTTTTGAAGAAATTCAATACGATCACGTTGTGATGATGTCCTCACAATTATAGGAGAAAAAAACAACTCAAGTGACAATACTTAAAATAACCCGATATTTTTGTTATTTTGGTCTGGAATATTTGGAATTAATTAGAGCTGCAATTAATTAGTTTGTTGGCCTTACATGATAGGAGGTTGATTATTTTGGTGTTTTGGACTGTTTGAACACATCATGACGATTAGTGAGGTCACCTTGTGCACTAGATTATTGCGATGGGCATATTCACTGTTTTCTGGTGTTTCTTTGACCAAATGATTCATTGATTAATAGAGAAAATAATTGCAGAATTGATTTATTCAGCTTCTCTGGGCTGGTGAAATGTCTTTCTCACTCTTCACTGTTTCCCGAGATCTTAAAAATAAGACGAATGAACTCAAGAGTCTTTTTCAAATATACAGAACGTGAAGAGCTTGTATAGTATTGTTAGTCACACACACTTCTGAGCCCTTAGGTAGAGTTTCCCATGATGCAAAGAGCTCTTGCTGTACCTGGATATTATCCCTGCAGCCTCACGCCGTTATCCTCAGTATGGCATCACGGATAAATCTCACTGGCATGCGTTGCGTGGGGATCGACTGATCAATTGTGAGCAGCCTCGACTCGTCTCAAATAAGCTTTCATCAAGTTGAGAAGCGAAAGACGCTGCTTCACAGTGCCTTTTTAAAAAAATTTTTTTTTTATCTGCAGTTCACTGCCGTGTTCTTCACTCTTCCGACCACCAGGGGGCTTCAGCTGAATCAACACCAGAGATACTGGAGAGGCTATGTCTATATTTGGTTTACCACAGTTGCTTAAAGATATTTGAATATAATGAGAAAACCAGCATCGCTAAAGCTGAGGCTACAGAATGTGTTTTCACTGTCTCCCCCCCCCCCCCTAATTTTTCCCTGTGCAATCCTGTCCAACAATGATGGGGTCCAGCTCTCCTAGTTGAAGAAAAAGCAATTTAGCCACAGAGCCCCCCCGAGAGGTCGCACATCAAAGCAGCGGCAGCGATGATGGTGGTGGGGGGTGGGGGTGGGGGGGATTGGGGTTGTCCGGCTTCGCCTGAGAGCAGGTGAGGGAGAGAAAAATATTTTTGTGTCCTAGAATACAGCGAGATCTCAAAGGACAGCATCTGCCTGTTATCAGGATATTTCAGTCAGTTTGACGTCTCATCCGTGCTTTGGAGGAGGGGGGGGGGAGCCAAGGGAGGGAGCGGACAGTGGTCGGGGGGGGGGGGGGGGGGGGGCTTTGTGACATGCATGTTAAGGCTCTTTATGGTCAGGTTGTCCGTGGACGTGACCTGAACTATTTTCTTTTTCTTTTCCCTCCTGTCACTCTGACCAAGCAAACAAGGCCGGACGTGAAGCCAGACTCCAGGGGACTTTCTGACTTTTGAAAAACCAAACAGACCGAACTTCATCACAGTTGAGGCTTGGAAACTCACTTGATAACACTTCGCCTATATAACGAGCAGCACGCATCTAAAAATAACGGCGGAAATAATTTTCTGGACTGTTTCTTGTCCGAGTCGAAAATGAGTCCACACATGACTCGTCAATGAAATATCCTCATCCTTAACAGCAGAAAAACAGATGGCGGACCTCTGTGTCTTTACGCTTGTTTAAGGATGTTTGCATTCAAGAGAATTTGGATGAAACGGAGCTGGTGGACGTGAGGGATTAGGAGATGAAAGGAGTGGAAGGGGGGGGAGGAGGCAGAGGAAATGAACTGAGGAGGAGGAAAGAGCCAGTTCTTACTCTAGGGAAGGTCAGCAGGACTTGGATCGGAGTCTGCTTTTGTGTGTGTGTGCGTGCGTGTGTGTGTGTGTGTGAGAAAGGAGAGCGTGTGCCCGCTGATATGTGTCCTGCATGTCACTGCGCCAGTATTACAGCCATCTCTCTGGTTTAAGCATTCCCTCGGTTGCCATTATGGCTTAACACCGGCGCCAGTGTGATTAATGGCAGGAGGCAGGGTTCTGATTGCGCTCTTGCTCGACTACAGCATGAAGGCAACTACACTACCCACGATCCACCACGGCCACCATGCGCCAACAGCACCGAATGTGAAGGTTAGAAGTACAATTAGCGCGCTCTCTGTCTCTCTCTCTCTCTCTCTCTCTCTCTCTCTCTCTCCTGCTGGCATCAAAGAGTCGATGTGACGATGACGATGATGATGATGATTGGAAGATTTAGAAGTCAGGGAGTAAAACCGTGTGATCCCCATGGCCAGCTTAAACCAGTCCAAGGTAATAAACACAGACTGCTCACTGGCTGTCCTTTTGTCTCCTCGTGTTTATTATCTTCAACGCTGTTCAACATTTGTTCATGCAGTCACGATGGAGAGACATTTTGAGGGCAGAAGTTCTAAATCGATGATCTGAATGGGTGATAAGAAAGCGGAAACCACTTAAGGCAGCGGATTTTAACCTCGTTTCAGACGGGGATCACTATCCACTCAAACTTCAACGTTTCTGGAGCTCTAATTCAAACTTTTATGACGATAACTCCAGTTAGTGTTCCATTTAAACGCTGCACGAGGGAATATTCTGAAGTTTTGTCAACTGATTCACACCGTGTGTCCATGCTGACATCATAAATCGTGCACCAGTAAAGATACATGATGACTTTTTTTTTTTCTCCCATAAATGAATGAATCTCTTCTAATCCACTGTGGGATTGTTAATAGCAGCCATGGTAAAAAGAGACGGGCTCGGCAGCTTTTTATCGCATCTCTTTTCGTCTTTTTATTTGTATTTTCGCACTAGTTTTGCCACCTCAGCTCATCGTAAAAAAACAAACATTAATCCGCTTTTTTTATATTCTGTTTCTGGCATTTTCTGTTTTTGTGATAACGTCTGTTTCCCCAAATAAATGTAAATTGTAAAAAAAAAAAAGGTCTGTGATGAGTCCGACTCAAAAGAAACAATGTCCCGAGCCTCCACATAGAAGGGCATACGAAAGTACTTCCTGCCTTGATATTGAACTTTGTGTAAAGAGAAAACAGTGAAATGTATTAATGCGCTGAGTAAAAACGCCAAATAGGAAAAAACTGTAAATATTCATGAGCATTGAAAAACAATTCACAAACGCTGTGATGTTAAAACATTCTTTTAGAAAAAGTAAGAATTTTTCCTTGAGTTTTTTTTCGTGGCGGACAATCGCAGGAAAGCAGTTTCTTTTTAGTCATTAGTTGGTTTAGTTTTAGTAGTAGTTGGGACTACACGGTATCAGCCTGATGCAACAAGAACAAAAATACACACCAGGACATTTTATATATATATAAATATACATGTGTAGTGCCAAAGTTTAAAAGACTTTGCATTACATTCACGTTTTATTTTCCTCCAATTGTGGACTTCTAGTTTGTGTATTCATCCTGCCCAGGGACAGGATCTGGTGAAAGAAATTGTGACTTTATCTCTCCCAAACACGTGACTGAGCGCGTGCGGTGCTTCACGGAGACTCTACTCCAATGACGAGCATGTACGGCATCTTTTTTTGGCACCTTTTCGCGCCTACTGTGACATTGCCTGAGGCGTCCGATTCGTCTGCTCTTTGCACTTCAAGCTGTGAAAAAGTACGATTGGTCTGACGAGTCATGGCACGACCACTTGATTTGAGGGAACGGACGTCTAGAAAATACATAAATGCTTTTGTGGCCTCATCCCTGTATTGGTAGTTTTTTGCACAGTCCATGTCGGGCTCATAATGAATAAGCAAGTTTATTTGTTTAATGAGGGGAAAAAAAAAAGAGTATCTTGTTCTTATTTTCAGGTATTTGTATTCTGGGTTTCTTTTAGAACGTGTTTAGATACTTTTATAGTATTTGCATAACATTATGTGGTTTATATTCAAAAGAAGACATGGACATCTCGCATTTTATGACATGTGATAATAGTTTTAATGCTGTAACTTCCACTCCTGATGGCTTTCCAGCATGCAGTAAAATGATCATGTTATTTTATAGTGGTGAAAGGGCATTTATACTCGTGGCATAGCCTACAAATAAGCCGACTTTCCACTTTATATTGAGCTTCCCATGTGCCATGAAGGCTGCAGTCAAAGGCAAAGGCCCCCCCCCCACACACACACACTCCCCCAATCCATTGTGGTGCCCCTCTCGTGGCCACGGTATCTCCGCTGCGCTGCCAGGATGAGAGCGGCAGCAGTGACTCGGTCCAACCTTGGTCCAAAATGAAAGGCCAATCTGACACCCGGCGCCGCGGCTTTGAACAAGCCAGATCTGAGGCAACGCGGCAAAAAAAAAGTGCCGGAAGCCTTTTGAGAGTGGGGAAGATGCAGAGAACTGACCGAATAGAGACAAATAACCAGAGAGGATCACACAGATATTCTGGGTAACAACCTTGAGCCTGTCAACCTTGGCTCCCAGACTCATTTTCGGGGTGGGGGGTGGAGGGGGGTTTAACAAAAAAAAAGAAAAGAAAAAGAGGCAGGCGTTCTTCAGCGGTTGAAAACTAACATGACATTTCTATCCCGGGCTGTGTTAAAGGTGAAGCGTTGGATCTCGTTGTTTTCGTACACTTCAGGTCAATCAGCGCTTATCTGACATGTTGGAAATGCTGAAACCGCTGCTGTTTGTGGACCGTATGGTGCTGTAAGTGTACCATTTACCTGGCAAGGTCGTTGTGTTTCATTCACACTAAACTTTCCTTCTGCTCTTCAGCTGTCCAAGTTCCTCGCAGCTGAGCTGAGCGATAATAAGTCTTAATTTAAATGTAAAATGAGCAGTGTTTGATACTCCTCATCCTCCGTCCTCCCACTCCAGGGTCCTTCATGATGGTCAATTCCTCGCAGCATTTCGGCGGCCAGCGAGCTCAGCTGCTCCTGCTCCCCCTCAGCGAGAACGACACCCACTGCATCCAGTTCAGCTACTTCCTGTACAGCCGCGACGGCCACAGCCCCGGGGACCTGCAGGTCTACATCCGAGTCAACGGGGGCCCCAAGGGCAGCGCCGTGTGGAATATCTCGGGCTCCCAGGGACGCCAGTGGCACCAGGTGGAGCTCGCCGTCAGCACTTTCTGGCCCAGTGAATACCAGGTGAGAGTCAAACACATGTAGGAGGCCGGCATTATGTTTTCATATGTATAATCAGGCATGTCGGTGGAGGTTTACAGTATCTGAAAAGCTATTTTCTCAGCTTCCTGCAGGTGATGACCATTATCCAGTGAGATGTTCTCTTCTGTAAATGGTGCTCTATGCTGGTCTCTTTGCAGCTGTTGCATACATGTGCAATTTTGTCAGAAATTAAACCGGCTATGCAAATTCCAGATTTACAGATCCAAACAAACAGCGTGGAAACCACGCAATCTTTAAAGAAAAAAGATATATAAATAAAGCTGTCAAACGCTCCCATTATTTCAGATCCTTTTTTGTTACATGGAAGAGTAAGAACATTTGTAGCTCCGAGCTATTTTAAACTTGCAATGTTCTTCCATCCAATATATATATGCATTTGACATAAACACCGTGGCACTGTCACTTGCGGTTAATGGAGCCCAACACAGATCACTTCTCGTGGAGGCTCCTGTTAAGCTCGTAAAAAGTATTGTCTTCTGGAGGGAACTCACAAACTTTTCTTTCTAAAGTTTTAAACTCGGGGTATCAAGTTTGAAAGGCGTAGGGATTAAGGAAAGGATCCAAGGAAAGATGCTCCGAAGTGGAATTACGGGAAGTGTAGGTTTTGGAGCTCGGCCAATATGAGGGACTAAAAATCAGGATATCTCTGCAGCTTCGATCTTCTTTTAATCTCTCTTGTGAGTTTCCAACTTTATGGAAGTGCAAAATGAATGTCTGGGGTTTGCCCTTCAAAAATCCAATACCGTCCTATCAGCAGTGCTGACAATATTAGTAAAAATGATAACTCAGTAAGTCATTTTGATAACGGATTAGTCGCTTTATTGTTTTCAATAATCAATCACACTGGTCACGGCTTCACAAATGGATACTTACAAAGCATTTCCTCACCCGCTTCATTTCATATCAATATGATATTACCATATTTGATGTGCAACTCAGACTAAATAAGACATTAGAGGGGGTTCCGCCAAAATTGTGGGGATTTATTTAATGGCAAATGGCTTCATCAGTTCGTCTCCCTGTGATATGATGAGTGAGGAACTGTCATGCCACTACAACTAAGTTGGAGCGAAACTAAACAAGTGGGTTTTAGTTTAAAGGAGTTCTGTCTGATGCCAGCTGTATACACAGCACAACTAAACTAAATGCACCTGAATTAAGACGGGGAATATGACTCGTGAATCATTAAACTGCTTAGCAACAGCGTGTTACGCTTGTTAACGTGCTTAAGCATGAGCTCAAAGTCCCTCTGTGCTCAAGTCCATGTCACAAAGTCGCTCGCGTGGCGACTTGTCTAGTCAGCGAATTTTGCATTTACCTGATAAGTATTGATATTGGACAAATGAAAGATCATTGCCCCCTTGATTAGTAAATGTGAGGTGTCAGTTAGCGAGGCGCTAAGCCCCGAGCTGCTCCTCTGGGCCGCTCAGTGGCCTCAGTGCAGAACCTCAGTTATTACCCTCCCCTTGCCTCCAAACAAAATGCTAAAAAATGAGCTGTCTGCGTCGTACATCGCAGTTGCTCAATAGGTGTATAATTACAGCGGGTGTCTGTTTGCATAGTATCTTTATTTATTGGTCAATTTACCTGCAGTGCTGCAGTGTAATCAAGGCTCCGTTTGATGCTTGTTTTGAAGATGCCGCATTACTGGCCCTGTTGTGTAGCTTGTAAGATTCTGATGACTGGATGCAGCCTCTGCCTCAACCTCATTACATTCAATCATTTATTCCCTTGTGCGCTCTTTCTCTCCCCCCCCCCCCCCCCCCCCCACACACACACACACACACACACACACACACAGAACAGACGTTAATGAGAAGGTAATAGCTGGTGTAAGGGATTGTGGGAGCGTGGGTCCGCCGAACAGTCAATTGACCTCAATTCCGTGCGACCCTCGGTGGGGGGGGGGGGGGGGGTGGGGGGGGGGGGCCTGGTGTTTTGCTTCCATAACCTTGGTGCACTCTGGGCCCCATCTCAATAAATCAAGAGCCAGTTAATGAGATTAGAGGGCTGCGCAGATCAATGAGGACAGCTTGCGCCTCACCATCCTCGGCTCTCCTGTCCTGAGCGACTCTCACACAAATAGCCAAACTGATTTAAAGTAATGATTTTCTTCTCTCCTGCGTGGACGTTAGAAGTTTGTCTGCCGCGCACTGAGGCAGCGGAGGAGGAGGAGGAGGAGGTGGTGGTAGAAGAGGTGGAGGCAGGGGGCGGGCTCTCTCCGAGGTGGCGAGGGCTGAGGTGTACAATTGGACAAGACGGGCCCGGGCGGGAGAATTTGCTTAGCGCCGCAGTGTGTACCATTCGGACAGGCGTGCATAAGCAATGTAATCTACTACTCTGGTGATGTGTGTCCACGCCGCCTGAGTGAGGAGGCGGCGCTGTTCTCTAAATTCTTCCCGCCAGGAGTGTAGACACAGAACAGATTGCTTTATTTGTCCTATAAACCTGGATGATCGGCAGCACATAATGAAGCACGTAAAGCTGTGCAGATGAGTGAGGAGACTTAAACATAAGCCTGAAGGAACAAAGTATGTCAGTCGGCTGTGCGGGGAGTGACGGGAGTGTGCTGGGAGTGAGGCTCGGTGCCTCCTTTTTTTTTCCCCCCCGTGTTTCTCCCCCCCTCTTCCTCTTTTGCCCAGGGGCAGATCCCTCTCTCCTCAACAGCTCCTGCTGCTACTACTCGAAGCTCAGTGCAGGCCCCACAGGGCTCCACTCATCCATCGATAACGATCACTGTCCAGCACTGCCAGCCAACAGATCAGCCCCTGCAGGCCGCAGAGGAGCTTGGAGGATAACGTGTGTGTGTGTGTGTGTGCGTGCGTGTGTGCGTGCGTGAAGTGGTGGTTGAGATTAAATGAAAAAATATATATATATATCCCCGGGATCAGCAAGCGTCGACACCCTCAGGAAAGACAGACTGCCTCAGAGATACGTTGGACTGTGATCAACCTTTGCATTTTGCTTTCACTGATTACAAAATTCAATGCCAATATTTCTGGCTTTCAAATGGCCATTGTTGAAGGCGCCTATTTTGTGTAATAAATCTCGGCCGAGCAACAGTGTGACGACATAGAGAAAGCATTTGGCACGCTGTCCAATTAGTCCAGTTCGCCATTAAAGTGGATCGCTAACGATTTATTAATGCACTTCCATAGAGTTGGAGAAGATGACTCAAACCCTCAAAATGTTCGATATCACTCATCCCATAATGCCACCAATATTATGTATTCTTTGGAGAATGTAATAGTATGGATACCGACAGTATAACGTCGGTTGAACTACTGGCTGACAAACTGATTTCATCAGCACGTGTCATCTGTGACATGATGAGTTCAAGACCTCGCCATCTAACACGCGTGGATCAGGCACTACTTGACTTTGGTGAGCAGACTTTTGTCTGGAATTGGACCTTAGATAGCCGCGGCATTGAAGGACAGAAGAGAACATTGATCCGACTGGTTCACTCTCTCCCTGTCAGCCCGGCTTCGTGAAGTGTAGGAGGTGTTAAAGAGGTGCTCTTTTGGAAACGATGGCTCCTCTCTCTTTAGATTATTATTTTTCGCCGTTTTGTCCTCCTTATCCCACCATCTTAATTCCCAGTGCATCTCACCATTAAGTCCCCTTCTCTCTTATCTTTCCCCCTCTCGCTCTCTCTTAGCTATTGTGTTGTTTTTTTCCCCTCCCAACCCATCACCTTCTTTCAGCCAGGCAGTGTTGTAAATATAAAGTTCGATAAACCTATTACCTTTCATCATAAGGCAAAGCGCCTCCAGCCAGGGCCGTAGGTCAGGTCCTCTGTATTCATGGAATCGATACACATTTTTGGTACTATACATACATTTTTTTGTTATTTATTTACATCCAGAAATTACAACTTTTTTTATTTGCGGCCGTTGCTGCCCTACATTCAGATTGCCTTCCTAGCCGCGAGGGGTTCACGGGGAACTATGCATGCAGGTAATTCAATGCAATTTTGTATCTCATAATCAGCCTCACTGTTTATTGCGTGCGCGTGCGGAAGGTTACGGAATGGTTAAACTGGGAAAATAGAAGTGAGGAAATTGACTATTCCCCCCCCCCCCCCCCCCCCCCCCCCCCACCCACCAGCAGTCCCGCGCTTCGATTACTGACTTGCTGCTGTTGATGAGGAGTCAGAGAGAAGTGAGCGACCTCCCAGGTCAGATAAAGTCCACGGATATGAGAACCTCGATGTGTGGGTGGCCAATCTGTGGCTTGAATGAAATCCGTCCAATTTTGAACACACTATACACGAGAAAATGATTTTTGTTCCCCCCTGCTCTGTTTATCATCCAGCTACTCAATGAACCTTCTCCTCTTGATTAACTGCAAGTCCACAAATATAGTTGGCAGAACTTCATAATCATTGCCTGTACTCCATCACTTGTAATACATACTTTACATACTCATTACTTAGGCTCGTGTCATTAATGCCGTCTAAAACACAGAGGACGTGTGGTGATGTCTGACTGTGGATTGTGGAATTGTGTCAATCTGTACTTTTCAAAGATGCAAGTTTCCTGCACCGGACATTGAGCTTCACACACTCACAACGATCCGGGTAACAAACGTTGCCACGTCAGCATAAAGTCAGGCCGATAACGTTCCCCACAAGCTCTGTTGTCATATTTTGTTGTTTTCTAAAAAATTTTAAACCACACAATCGTGATGATAGCAGAACGACGTTAATGCATTGACATTATTATTCTCTTGTGAGGATGATTAATTTTCTTCTTTTTTATTTTTATTTCCCATGCAGGCGTGTAAATGTCGCTCCGTGCTATCTGAGAGGGAACACAAGGGATCGGTTGTCTCCCGTCAATCATGTCGTAAAAGAGTTGGACCCTTTTCAGTTTTCTGCATCGACAAATAGAATCGTATTCCTGTAGATTGCGAATACGAGTTCATGTTGGTATTGATGGAAATGTTGTTGCTGTAACAACTGGTCAGGAAAGCTCTTTTGGGACTGTAATGTTTTTAAAGGTCTCGGTAAAGTCCGAAGTGAGATGTGTTTCGAGTGGTTCATTTAAATGAAAAAGGGCGATTTTACCGCTGACCCTTTTTATTTCTTCATGTTTGTGGTTGTTTTTAGAACACTTATCATTAGCCCTTCATTTTAACACATCATGCAATTAAGTTGAGCCTTATTTTATTTTATTTAAACAAAGAAATGATAACAAATCCTGTTCAAGGAGACTCATTTTTTAAATATGTAGCCTGTTAGATAGCAAAAATGTCCCCTGTTGACCTGCCAGTCCACCGTCGGGTCCCACTCTGTAGGGACGCAAAGCACACACACACACACACACACACACACACACACACACACACTACAAACTTTTTTACACCTCACTTTATTTCTTCCGCCTGCAGAGACAAGGTGGCAGGTGTAATTGCGCGTCATATTTTTCAATGTTTCACTGCCACATCATCGATACGGATCAATAGTGTTGGCCTCTTGCTCGCCGGAGAAATTAACGGAACGCTGTTGCAATTTTTGTTTGTCAAAAGATCGCATGCAAGTCGTTAATTTAATTAAAAATCGTCTTGAGGATTGATGGCGTCCACAAATCAATGGAGAGCTTCATCATTAATGCAAACACATAAATTATTTCTGCAGCGCTATGATGAAAACTAAAAGCTCAACATTTTTAATTACTGTTCAAATCTTATTTTTAATGGAATCCCTTTTACTGCCACCACTGATTTTATGTATTCACAGAGAGGCCTCCTGGGTTGTGGTATGGATTTTGTTTCTCTACATTATCAATTCTGCGGCATTGGATTTTATGAGCCAAACGCGGCGCTGCAGGAGGCGATTATTAACATGCTCGCATGCTTTTTACATTTCACACTTTTTACCGTCCAGCTGCGTTCGTCTTCTCAACTGGCTGCTATTGCCAGAACTCTCTTCCGGATTTAAATGAGTTCCTCGTGTCATTTCCTTTGGATGCTGACGATGACATCCTGGTAGACAGCACTCTGGTATACAGCAGCATGGCAGACATCAGAATGATAGATGGCACCCTGGTAGACGGCACCCTGGTAGAAGACACCCTGGTAGAAGGCACCCTGGTAGACGGAAGCATGGTAGAAGGCACCCTGGTAGACGGCACCCTGGTACACGGCACCCTGGTAGACGGCACCCTGGTAGAAGGCACCCTGGTAGAAGGCACTCTGGTATACAGCAGCATGGCAGACATCAGAATGATAGATGGCACCCTGGTAGACGGCACCCTGGTAGAAGACACCCTGGTAGAAGGCACCCTGGTAGACGGAAGCATGGTAGAAGGCACCCTGGTAGACGGCACCCTGGTACACGGCACCCTGGTAGACGGCACCCTGGTAGAAGGCACCCTGGTAGAAGGCACCCTAGACGGCACCCTGGTAGACGGCACCCTGGTAGAAGGCACCCTGGTAGAAGGCACCCTAGACGGCACCCTGGTAGACGGCAGCATGGTAGACGGCACCCTGGTAGACGGCAGCATGGTAGAAGGCACCCTGGTAGAAGGCACCCTAGACGGCACCCTGGTAGACGGCACCCTGGTAGACGGCAGCATGGTAGACGGCACCCTGGTAGACGGCAGCATGGTAGAAGGCACCCTGGTAGAAGGCACCCTGGTAGAAGGCACCTTGGTAGATGGCACCCTGGTAGACGGCAGCATGGTAGATGGCACCCTGGTAGACGGCAGCATGGTAGAAGGCACCCTGGTAGAAGGCACCCTAGACGGCACCCTGGTAGACGGCACCCTGGTAGACGGCAGCATGGTAGACGGCACCCTGGTAGACGGCAGCATGGTAGAAGGCACCCTGGTAGACGGCACCCTGGTAGAAGGCACCTTGGTAGATGGTAGCCTCGTAGACGGCACCCTGGTAGACAGCACCATGGTAGATGGCACCCTGGTAGATGGCACCCTGGTAGATGGTAGCCTAGTAGACAGCACCCTGGTAGAAGGCACCCTAGACGGCACCCTGGTAGACGGCAGCATGGTAGACGGCACCCTGGTAGAAGGCACCTTGATAGATGGTAGCCTGGTAGACCCTGGTAGAAGACACCCTGGTAGAAGGCACCCTGGTAGACGGAAGCATGGTAGAAGGCACCCTGGTAGACGGCACCCTGGTACACGGCACCCTGGTAGACGGCACCCTGGCAGATGGTAGCCTGAAAGATGGCACCCTGGTAGATGGTAGCCTGGTAGACAGCACCCTGGTAGAAGGCACCCTGGTAGACGGCACCCAGGTAGATGGCACCCTGGTAGATGGCACCCTGGTAGAAGGCACCCTGGTAGACAGCACCCTGGTAGACGGCACCCTGGTAGACGGCACCCTGGTAGATGGCACCCTGGTAGATGGCACCCTGGTAGACGGCACCCTGGTAGAAGGCACCCTGGTAGACGGCACCCTGGTAGAAGGCACCCTGGTAGACGGCACCCTGGTAGACGGCACCCTGGTAGATGGCACCCTGGTAGATGGCACCCTGGTAGACGGCACCCTGGTAGAAGGCACCCTGGTAGACGGCACCCTGGTAGAAGGCACCCTGGTAGACGGCACCCTGGTAGACGGCACCCTGGTAGACAGCACCCTGGTAGACGGCACCCTGGTAGACAGCACCCTGGTAGACGGCACCCTGGTGCTTCCAGTAAACCAAACCTTGATTCTCACTTCACAGATTGTGACTTTGCGGTGTTACAGGCCTCTCTTCTTTTTTTTTTCTCTTTTCTTGTTACTCATCTGAGTCAGCGAAAAGCTGACTCAGATGGATACTCTCAGTTGGACAAATCTATCTCTTATATTCTTTGCAGAAATCGTTTTTCCTCCGTGCCTACTTGTGTGAGTACTGGAAAAAGATGAAACTTTGCTATCAAATATTAAAGATGCTATCGGGCCAAACAATATCAGTGTGGCTTAAGCTTCCCCCTCTCTACTTTCAATCCCCTCCTCCTATGCAAGGTGTTTTTCCCACTATCTTCCCCCGCACAGTTTTTCTCTCCATACATCACTTTATATCTCGCCTCTACGGTGGCCCTGGCAGCCAAACACACTGCAACATTACAAAACACCAAATAGACAGAATGCAAGCAAATGAGGGAAAACCTCCTCAGGAAGTCCACAACACAGGAACGACATTTAGGATAAAAAGCTGCAATGGAAAAAAAAATTGAGACATGCAGGAATGTATGAAAATTTCACTGAAAATACGACCAAATATAGAAACTTTCTACAGAGCATTGAGTCTCCCACCCTCACTCACTGCCCCGCTTTATGTGCAAAGTTGAAGGGGACCCTACTGTAGTCATTTGCATAATACCCGGTGTCTGCATGTGCGCAGCTAATGGATGCCAAGTTCGTCGACGACTGGCACTGTCGTCATACACTTTTCTTTTTAAGTGAGGGGCAGATGCAGAGGAGCCTAATGATCGCTCCGAGCCGAGTGAATCAATGGTGGCGGGTGCGTCGACGTGTGATGTATTGAAGAGTTAATCAGTCTGACGTCTCTAATGGCCCAACGTGGGAATGAAAAATAAAAAATAAATTGGTGGGGGAGAACGCCTTAGTGTGTATCCATCTGCCAAGGCCTTTCGTGGTATTGATTGGCCCTGGGCACTTAAAGCCTGATGCATTGTCAACATGGCCATCTATTGCTCGTCAGAGTGAGCGGTCACAGTTTGGCTTTGCCATAGATAACTAGACGTAGTAAGAGTGGGCACAAACAGTAGCTGCCACACACACACACACACACACACACACAACGCACAACGCACACACGCATGCACACCAAATGTAGGACAGCTTTCATCTAACCGGCTGTTAATGCACTCAACCCTTAAGTTCAGAGTTTGTCATGCTGCAGCCGTTATAAGCGAAGAGTGTCTTGATTTAGGTTCTGCTGACTGTAATTACTACTCGGGAACCCAGGATGACTCCGGTGCACTCTGGGAGGCCTCCCGATTCACTTTGAGGCTCTGCATGCTCCCGGCTCATTTAGATGACAAAGTGAATATTTAGGCTGCGTTTAGGGACTCCTGCAGCTGCCGTATAGATTGATAAAAGGGACACAAGAGGGATTTATTCATGTTTTTTTTTCTTCCACTATATGGCTTGGTGAGCTGAGACTTATTTGAAGACTAAACTCATTTTTTTTTGGCCATTTGAAAGTAGAATTTTTTTTGTGCCTTTTTAAAAAAAAAAAAAAGAAGTTTTTATTACCTTTTTGAAAATGCTTCAAAAGTGAGTTCTCAACTATGGATTCCAAAGTAGCAGTTTGCCTCTTCCCTAATAATGAGCGTGTTACCACAAGTACTTTATTTCCTGTTGTCTTTTCAGCTTTTCGTTGTAGTTTACAGTACGTTGCAATATGTAGAGGCTGAACAGATGGGCATGCCACACTCCACTTTTTTTTTACTGCCGAGTGTCTTTTGAATGGGAGTGACAGCTTTGTGCACTGGGGTTCAATTCATAATGGTATCCTGTCGCTCCTCCAGTCTTCAAGTCTGTAAGTGTATATGTAAATCTGTCAATCAACTTTTACCGTCACACAGTTTATTTAACCCATCATAGTAATTAGAACAGAGGGCAGCTGATGGACAGCGCCAGGGGAGCTGTTTAAGGGTTCGGTGCTCAAGGGCACCTTGGAGGCGAACTGGCCCCTCTCCAGCTACCAGTCCACACTCTGAGGTGGTCTGTACTGGGACCTGGAGCGGCGAGCGTCCTGGCAAGTCCCAACAGACTGAGCTACTGCAGGGGGCTCGAGTTGCGTTTGTACTGATTTCAGTGGAGACTTTTAGTATCTTGGGGTCTAAATGCTTTTGAAAAGATGACTATGTCCATCAAACACTGCAGGTCAACAAAATAAAGCACAAAAAATGCTGAGAATGAGCTCGTAACACACTTGCTCTTTTATTTATTTATGTGTATATATATATATATATATATATATATATATATATATATATATATATATATATATATATATAGTTTATTGTCTTGTCCACCAGCCTAAGAGAAAACATTGATTGTAATTGAAATTATGAGCCTACCACTCAACCTAATGCCGTAGAAAATGTCTGGGCTGTGATAGTAAATCATCAAAGTGTATGATAAATAGTCACCAACTGAGGGTATGTTTTTTAAATGGCCTTGAGTACCTATACAAATGCAATGTAATATGCAAATTTAGACTCCTGCTAATATGATCTACCTTCACTCGATGGCATCTGTGACTCTTCTGATGGTTTTTCCCTGTTTGACCCATATCTTTGTATTAAAGAATAGTGGCTTTAAAGATGTCTTGTTTTTTTATCCTGAGGAGGTTTTGGCAAATACATTATATTGTTGCTGTTATTAGTATAACAAACCACATAATAAAAACTGGACCAGAAATACTATAAACTCTCCAGATTACCATTCAAATGGCAAAAGCAAGTTTTACGATGGAACTTTATTTTAAATGTACAGTTTTTGACAGGCCTTTGGACCTCTCCCTTATTTCCTTTTATTACCAGTCAACCTGCCCCTCAAGATGTAATGGTCTACAGTCATTTAATGTACCCCTTGTCTCCACAGGTCATCTTTGAAGCGTCCATTTCCGAGGAGCGACAGGGCTACATCGCCTTGGACGACATTGTGCTGCTCAATTACCCTTGTTGTAAGTACCCGTTCCGCCCCGCTCGTAGCATACCTGCTGACCTTTTAGAGGGCCACGAAAAAGCCCGGGCCAGGGCACTTCAGGAGCAGTTTCCAGGAGAGGTGATTGAAGGGGGGATGGCAACTGATGCACATTACCTGTCCGAGTGTCACAGTCACAATAACGCTGCAGGAGGCCTTCTCTTTTGTCCGGGGCAGAATGGCTGGCCTTTCCCTCTGATCGCTGTGCTCACAGACGGGTGCTTTTAGAGCTAATGTGATGTTGCAGGCCAGTTAGTGGTTGTACTTTGATCCTCTCTGGGAGTTTTTTTCTTGTCTTTGTCATCGCTGGAATATCAAGGGGTTGGAGCTGTATGGGCGCCGGTAGTGTTACATTATGTTCTGTTCTGATTACCATTATACCCCCCACCGCCCACCTTAGTCCTTTAGTACACAGGCTCTATGTAGATGTTTAAAACAGACTTCACCGCTGTGCTAAATCTGATGTAATTGGTCTTCCTGGAAGTACTCCCCATTAAAGCTGCACTGAACCATGCTGACTTTGAAAAAGACATCGCATGGTGCCACAACAGAACATAATATGATTCAAATGAACATTTTATTAAATAACAGATTGACTCATTCGAGAGTTCAAAAAATAATTGTGATATAATGCAGTGTTTGACATGTTGCTCTATTGAAGTCAGTTCTACACTTATTTTTGATGGAATGCAATTAACCAGAATTAGGTATAATGCAAGGTTTTAGACGCACATATGCCATTTAGATCATTGTTTTTGTCACAATTACTATTAGTTGACGTAATATTTCTCTGTTGAAATCCATTTTTGCCCAGTGAGGTTTTTATTGCATCATGTTGGTTGATTTCAATTTAACCAACGAGGCAGAGGTGAAGAGAGTGTGCTTTTTAAAATTTTATATCTTCTTCTGCTTCCCTAATGTGGCCCAAAACAATTCATGCACATTTAAACATTGCCCTCATGAACTTATTGAAGCTTATATCTAACATTACCGGTATTGTTGTTCAGAAACATGCTATTACTTAACATCAAATCTTGCTTAGATCTACACTGGCCTTCTGTGAGAACAGTAATATTGTTTTGCAGCCGCATAATCGTCGGTGGAAAATGTTAATGAATGATAATGTTGGGTATTCATTAGCTCATGAAATTCAGATATCCTTTTTTCTAGGTCTTCTAAAAAATCAGGCACAATATAAATCACTGAACCCTCACTGGGGAAACCAGCAGATGAACTGGAATGGCATTTTCTCAAAAAAACATCGCAAATCTTATTCATATATTTTGCTTACTCAAGCTCATCTCAAAGTTTGGCACCTCGCCCTCTAACTCGGTCCTCCAAAGGAGCCTGGAATGCGTTTCCATGGTAATTTTAATTGTTTTTGAGGTTGGTAGCGTTGCCAGGGCCCTTTTTGTTATGCTGCGGAGGCCGAGTGTGGCGCTGGGTTCAGCCCGGCTGCAGACGGTGGCGCCACATCCCCTTTTAGCTCAAATTAGGGGCCAGTCATAAATACATGTAACGTAGAGCACAACCGATATTCACACTCATCTACTCGTACGCGAAAACGAAAAGCCGAGTACAGAAAAAAAGCCATAAGTGTGCAATCGCTACACTTTTTTTCCCGTGCTATCTGGTGAAGCCGCAGGAGCAGTCGCCCGTAACGACCCTTTAAAAAACACACACCATCGCACAAAGATGTAAGCAAACATTAGCGAGCCGGCATTCATTTCCCCACAGGCGCCGAGAATAATGGTATTCCCCCCCCTCCCCCCCTCAGGAAAAGATTTGAGTCAAAGGCAACCGCCGTTCAGTTTGAATTCCCACTCATTCAACATTTGTGTTGCTTTCTATCTGGAGTCCGCGTCTTCATTCCAAACACGCACTCCAGTCGGGAGGGATCTCTCCGGCATCGAGCGCACAAGGCGGCATTACTAATCCGGAGGAGCAAGATCTCAGACGGCATCTGAGAATCGCATTACCTTGCCCACGTTTACGTTTAGCCGTATTAATTAAGGCTAGACAGGTCACACGTCCACACTGCAGGGCTTTGGGGGATTTTAAATTACATTTTCTCAGTAACTTTTTAATGCAACTTGCCTCATCCTCAAACGCCTTCTCCTTTAATTGGGTCCGCGAACGCTTGTCTAAAAGATGACTTGAGAATGCATGCTTGTTTTCTCCAGAGTACTCTGGACTGGCACCGCTGCAATTGTCCACAGGGCAGGGTGTATACTTTGCTATAGTTTTATGTCTTCACTTCGGCTTTAATTCTAGTCTGCTCGAGTTTGTAAAGCATCCAAGGTTTTACACACATCAGGGAAATGGTGTTGTTTGAAATGCACCTGAGGAAATGTGTTTCCCCCCCCCTCTCTCTCTCTCTCTCTCTCTCTCTCTCTCTCTCTCTCTCGATGCCTATTGATGGGATAGAAAAGACATGAAAAGGGCCGCAGAGAGGAAAGAGAAAATGAGCAATAGGTCAAATGTGAGATGCAATTTCTATCGTCCCGTCCTCAGCCAGATGTTCCTGTTGGTTGCTGTGGCAACCAAGGATGAAAGTGGGTGATGGTGAATAGCGCCGGCTTCTCCATCAGAATGTAATGTTGCCCCTTTGCGTTGGTGTCCAGTAGAAACAGTCACTGTTGTTCGTGTCTAATATAAAGAGAAACCACACAGACTTTATTCACATGGTTCTCATGTTGCTGCTCGGGAGGTTGAGGCTCCGTGATTTTAAAAAGGGGAGCAAATGATCCTTCCGTATAGTTGTTAGATAAACAAGAGCTTTTGTTACTGTAGCTTCTCACCTGTCGCATTAGGGAATCTATTTCATCCTCAATCTGTGTTCAGCGTGTTGTTTCTTTGAAGAAGAGCATTTGAATGTTTTTTTGTTTTTGCGGCAGAGAATGAGCATCAACATGAAAACATGGTTTTTATGACTCAAGTTTAGTAAGACGCACTTGTTTAATTTATAAAATAGGTCATGGCTTTAAACAGACGAGATAAAAACATTTCGAAAGCACTTGCTTCTGCATTACTGAGGGTGGAAAGGTAAGCAAGCCAGACGTCTATTGTTCGGTATTATATAGCCAGTCTTGGTCTTTAGGTGAAAAACAATTCAGCCAGACCGTCGTGTTCATGTTGTGTAGGAAGCAGGAACATTATTCTTGGAAGCTAAGTGGCTATCCGCTAGTGGGAGAAATAAATTGTTTCGTCAGGTGAGGTCATTTGTTGGGATTTGAACCCTCAAACACCCGCGTTGACTGTGGGACAACAACCGTTATCCCAATCGTAGCCATTTTGTCTAGATATCATGTTGTTCATATCATGTTAAAATAAAGGTGGTTTGTTGTTTCTGCCACAACCACATTAATTGTGTTGAGAAACAGGAAGTTTTGATAGAGGACTTCAGTTCTATTTTGATTTAGCACAACATACAATGAATTACTGTCAGCTGTGGTCCAAAAGCCTTATGAACTCTGATATTAAAAACAAAAAAAATGTTAAACCTTTGTCTCATGTCTCAAAGAGTAAGAGAACTGTTTTGGATGTAGGGAATTGTTGATGATACACTTTGTGCCAATTTTTTAATTAACGCAAATGTTGGAGGTTTAGATTTGCTTATAGAATTGCTAATATTCAATAGATAAATGTTAGATAGACTTTTTAATGTAATGGATTTTGGAGCTTGACATAAGGCCAAGTAAGGCATTAGCCACTTAAAAATATGTCATGAACAGACAGCGTTCCTTCTAAAAAACAAAAAACATCTGATGATTCATATCATTCCTCAATAAGCCAACACATGTTGACACAGTCACAGTTGGAAACGCACAGGAGAATACGATGAATGATGGGTGAAATAAATTTTGGGTCGATGGCACAATGCATGCTTGCTAACTGTAACACTGTCATGGCAATACTCTGTTATCTGATTTTAAACATTTTTTTTTTTTGGGATATCACATTTTATAGCAGAATTTCTCACAGACATTTTTGACTGATCAAATCAGTATCACGGGTTTTCCTCATGAGCAGTGAAATGTTTTCAACTCAAATACAATTATATATATATATATATATATATATATATATATATATATATATATATATAAATATATATAAAATGATATATATGTGTGTGTGTGTGTGTGTGTGTATATTCGTTCGTTCGTCGAGACTACTTCGACTGATTGACAGTTGCCGGTGGCAACGCTCCAATAGATATACAATTTGTCAACAAAAGGCAGGGAAGACAAAGACCGTTCGCTAACCAACATGTAAACTATGTAGAAAAAATATTTCACAGCATCATATTTGTAAATATTTTATGAGGGGGGGGGGGGACACACCACAGTGTGTTTAGTGAGAAAAACAAAATGTAAATTTATTGGAGGAAACACGTTGCTCTGTATTAAATGTGGATTTATTGCGGCTCTGCGCGGCTTTGTGGTGTTTCACACATTACAAAGAAATGTAAAGCTGGTTGTGTGTTCTGGAGACTGCTGTAACTGCAGGGTATGCTATTTGATAAATACATAGACATTTACACATTCGTTATGCATGTCTTATCTAATAAGCATGTTCAGTTCATCACCTGGTTAAATCCGCCTTCGTTGGCATCGCAGTTCTTGCTGTTTCATATTTCATTGACATTTGATTTTGAGTAATAATTCAGAGGAACACAGAATAGGGAAATACTTGTGTTCTTGATAGGGCTTTAAATAATAATAATAATGTAATTCCGATTCTAGATACAGAAGAATCCTAATAAATGTGTAAATGAGTAGAGTATTTGATGCTCTCTGTGATCGGAGGCGACTGAATGGAGAATGTCAACATGTCTGCGTTTGTCTGGCTGGGTGTAATCTTCAAAAATGTCTTGATAAGTTATTATCAAGACATCTCATATGCAGGCTTGTGATCTGTATTTTCTTTATATAAGTGGAAACGTCTGCCAATGGGCGTGAGATGATTCTACGTGGCTCCAAAAACAGCTTCAGTTGATACTTTAAAATCGCTAAAAGTAAGTTTGTTAAACATTAAATATCCAGCAGAATATTTTTTTTGGGGGGGGGGTGTTATGGTTATATACTGTGTTCATAATACATGACTCTGCTATGTGTCCGTGTGGTTCAGCCTCAGTAGTCAGTGCACAGCCTCAAAATACATGCCCGTTCTCATCCGTGTGTTTAATATATTGAGACAGTGACGCTCGGCTCCAGATGTGCCACTTTCATCAGCGCTCGTGTCCTCCGTCCACAGACAAGGTGCCTCATTTCTCTCGGCTGGGTGACGTGGAGGTGAACGCCGGGCAGAATGCCTCATTCCAGTGTGTCGCCACGGGCAAAGTTTCGGAGGCTGAGCCCTTCCTCCTGGAGGTGAGAACAAGATATATATATGTGTGTGTGTGTGTGTGTGTGTTTTAAAAAGAATATGTTTTTACTATCGTTGCTGAAACAGTCAAACCAAACAATCTCTGCACCTGGTTATTAGAATGGGATTATATATTGTAGGAAGGACACTTGTATTGGCTGCACCTGGGCCCGCCGTGTATTGCGATGAACACGATGTCCACGCCTGCTGACAAAGACTTTACGGTGGCGTTTACGCCGTGTTGTCGTCATTTCAATTCTGCATTGCCATTTTTCTTAGTTAGTTACCGTCACCTGAGCACCGAAAAGCAAATGATGGCCAAGCTGAGGGTTACGTTGCCGACGGACTCCTAGAGAGCAACTCTACATTTCTATCAGCACACACGGGGACGTCGGCGCTCTTTTGATGATGTCATCTGCCGGTGGCCTCTTCTTCTGCACTGATTTTTGATGCCACCCAACTGGAGAATTAGCCCCCACCAACTGTTTATCCCAATGAACCAACTCCTCATATGCAAACACCGGTGATGGGTGGAAACGTGCATTCATTTGTGTGGCACTCTGAGATCCTTGAATGAAGAGTGCCACACAAATAGAATGCATTATTATTATTAATTGGTTACATTTGGATTGAAACCTTTCTAGACGCTCCGAGGGAGTTTTTTGCAGCTCTGAAGTGACATATCTTGGCCACAACAACATTTGAATTGAACTAAGGTTTTGAGTCTGAAAGCTGTCGGCTTTTTACCAAGCGTGCAGGGTTTAGACTAAAAGAAAAGACATGAGTTACATTATGGGTGTGGAGGGCACACTGTTGTGAAGCTAGACCATTTAACGTACTACAAGTCATGAAAGCTCACCTTTTGCTCCTCACATTTCTGCTTTTATTTAAAAATCTGAATCTGTATGAATAAAAGTCACTGGTGGTAGCTGTTAAAGGGATGATCCGGGGTTCGCGGTGATTATTAAGTATTAAATAACTCTGCTTTTGTTGCTTTTGTAGCTTTTCTGATTGTGGCGGCATTTAGTTTACCAAAAAGCCCCAAAAGTAATTTCTCTCATGCGCAAACTGAAGATAAGTTTCAATTCTCCTAGTTTTCAATATGAGCTAATATTAGTCTTCAAAAAAATCCATCCCTGAATGCCTCCACTCTTCTCCTCGGGCCTTGAAGCCTGCACATCTAAGTGCTTTTGAAATGGTGGCAGCGGGGAGAAGGCGCTTTGCAAATGAGATCTCTGCATACTTGGTGATCCATCCCTCGTGTTTCCACCCGATTTCATTTCACACACCCCTCTCTCATCTGAGCTGAAGCCTTTGAAGATCATCGGCATTTGACAATTTTTTTTGGTATCAGTTTCAGAGTTTGCGACTTTGTTGACTGAACTACGCACACACACACACACACACACACACACACACACACACACAAGAAAACACAAACAAACAAACAACACAAGACCTGTCTTTAGTAATTTGACGGTACGCTTCAGTGAACATCTCTTCGTAAGTCAACACTTTTCAGCTCCTCCCCACCTTTCTCATTAACAGAAGAAAAAAAACAACTGGCAACAGCAAAAAAAAAATAGAGCTCTATCACAATCCATTACCGCTTCCTGTTCCCCCATTTGTTGTTCGGGGTGCGTTTGATCATCAGCACCGAGTCTGCTAATTGCTGCTTTCTCTTTGATCTCCTGGTTTTGGGGAGGTCCTCTCTGGACCGGCCTGTACAGCTGCTCACCTCCGCTCTGTTTCCCTATTAAAGGGAGTCCAAACACATAGTTAGCATAATGCGTCTTAAACAATTAGCCCTTATATTTCCTCGGCTGTCCTCTGGCCCGGTTGCTGTGTAAAGCCAAAGTCTTTCGCAAGGAGCGGCTGCAGACCGGCTGCAGACCGGCTGCAGACCGGCCTAATTAAAAGCCTGCAGGTGGATTCGAATGTTGGATAGTTTTTTTTTTTTGTTCTTCGGGCAACTGGTGTGAATACTGCCGTACTCTGAAAGGTCACTTCAAACTGAAAAGTAGCAAACATAAAAATAATGAAATGAATGAGACACATTATATTGATAGCAAAGTTAAAACGAGTTCTAATCTGTAGCTTTCGGCAGTCGCGCCCAGCCACTGTACATCCCCCCCCCCTCCTATCCTCCTAAACCAATTAAAACATGCAGATGTTAAACCCACTTACTTGAAACGGAAGCAAAAAGCAGGCGACAGTTTACATAATAATCTGCTTATTCTGCGAGGGAGCTGCATATATATATATATATATATATATATATATATATATATTGTCGCCCGCACCTGGAGCGGCTCATTGCGTTCCGCTGGTTGAGCCGATTGCCAGCGTCCCCCGAAGCGCTAAGCGCTGACACTTTAGCTCAAGCCCCCCCTGCTGGGAACGCCAACCCGGCAGGCCCGTGTCAGCGTCCTCGCCAGCGCAGACACCATTGTTACCGCTGACATCTATCAAAGCATTTATTATCCTGCCCTCGCTCGTAGCTAATTCCATCCCTCCTCTGTCTTTGTCTCAGCCCGCTGACCCTTTTTTAATCACTTTGAGTAGACGTTGGGTAAACATGTGCGGTCGGCTTGCTCATCGCTGCTTTCTCTGTCTGCGTCTCGGCCTGTCAGCGGAGGAACAGCGTGGTGCTGGACACGTCCCTGCTGTCCAGGTCGAGCCATAAGCGGCTGATGGCGTCCTTCCACGTCGAGGCACAGCGGGGGGAGCAGGACCTCTACCGCTGCATCACCCTGTCGCCCCGGGGCGCCGCCGTCTCCAACTTTGGAGAACTCATCGTCAGAGGTGAGCTGGGTTTAGCGAAAAAGGTGACGGGTTAAACCCGTGTTGGGAAAAGAGTTCTTAGTGGAAGGTTAGTTATTCACTAAACACACAGGTGAGACTCTTTCACACTGACCGACACGACAAAATGCAACAAGTGTTAATGGGATTAATGACTGTCATATAATGATAATATATTGTAATCCGTAAACTATCAATCATCTTTCAAAAACACTAAACTACTCCCTGAAGTAAACCACTGACGACGTTTGTTGTTTCAAAGACTCATAAATAATGCCGTAACATACTCGGTGTAGTGAGTCACCGTGTAGTGTATCAGTCAACTCTCTTTGCTCACATATTACATCACGATATGAATTAATTTGATGTTCGTCGAGTTGATAAGGGTCAAATTATCCATCAAGGCAGTTTTTTATGTGCAGAGAGGACGTAATTAGGTATGCAATTATTGATGCAAATAAGCTCTTATTCTGCATCATTAGAATGAAAATTAAGAAATTACAGCATTCAGGAGTCTCTCGCTCTCTTGCTTTCTCTCTCTCTCTCTTTCTCTCATACTTAATGTGATTTAAGGATTTTTATGACTGAATGCTCTAACAGAGCAGAAATAATGTTATTGAAACTATAAAACAAAAAAAAGAGAAAAATCAATGACAGAAACCCTGGACTTCTCCTTTGCTGGCATGACTTGGCTCTTTTCTGTAGAAAATACCAACGTTTGACTGCTTTTCATCAGTGTTTTTAAGAGCGGATTTTTATCTATGTGCTTCTGTTCTCTAAGTAATATCAGTCATAGAAAATACCCAAAACTTCAGTCTAATAGAAATATATATATTGAGTCGTTTATTAGATGTACAGAATAATGACGAGACATTCCTTTTTTGCAGTGCCCCCCACACCGATTGCTCCCCCTCAGCTCCTGCGGGCGGGCCCCACATATCTGATCATCCAGCTCAACACCAACTCCATCGTGGGGGACGGACCGGTCATTCGACGGGAGATCCAGTACCGGGCCAGCCAGTCCACGTGGACGGAGACTCACGGTGTGGGCTCCCTCACCTATAAGATTTGGCATCTGGAGCCCGACACAGAGTACCGCATCAGCGTCCTGCTCACCCGGCCTGGGGAGGGGGGAACGGGAGCACCTGGACCCCCTCTGACCAGCAGGACAAAGTGTGCAGGTGAGTCGGATCAAGCATCGGCTAATGACAGTTCATGTGAAAACATTTGGCGGGGGGGGGGGGCTGCAGTGCCAAAACTTGATCATGTTTATTCCAGGCTAGAAATAAGAAAAGGAAACATTATTAGCTTTCTGCATTTTGCGCCTTGAATACATCTTTGCAAGCCGCATGGCTCTATGGATGGATGAATGCATTTTTGGATGGATTGCCAATAAGTATCATCTAATCCTGTAGTTCAAACTTTAGTAGTTCAATATTTTTGTCTCTACGACATGATACCTGCAAAACAAACGACATTCCCATCGGCTGTTTCTTGAAGCAGCAGCAAAACATTTTTTACAAATATACAATAAAATAAAATAGCAGGGCAATTACATTTACGAAAATTAAATAATAAAGGAAATGAAAATGAAAGTGTGTACAGTGTAACTAAAGTATAAAGTGACATCGGTGCAACGTTTATTGATGATCAATTTGAAGATGTTAAGGTCAGCTACAGATTCACACGGATGCTACATGCAGCACTCTTTGTCTCGTAAAGGCCTCTCGGCACCGGGGGGCAAGACGAATAAACTGTCAATACCAAATGTGTTACCATAGCAGCACTTTTTCAATTAAAGGTCTGAATAGATTTGCGAAGGCCGAGGACCGACTACCGGGATCCTATTGACCCAGAGCAGCTTCTGGCAGTCCGACTGAGCCAAATTGCTGCACAACCTAAGCTGTAAGCTATTTTATTGCGTTTCCTTTTAGCCAAATGCTCTTAGTGAATTTGCTACCAGTAAACATTTACGCGTGTATGTTTAGGGCTTTAATTTGGAGAATTAAGAATAGAAGAAGAAACGGATCTGCTTTTGCGCTGCCTTTGTCCAGGTTTAAAGGAGTAATACATATTGCTTTCTTGGTTTGGACTAGAGGGCTTTTGTGTTGTTGTACACTAGTGTACGTCCTGCACAACATCATTGACAACATGATTGGTTGTTTATTGAAGTAAATACCAAATACAGAGCTTATCTAGAGCCCCACATGGCTAACAGTGCTGACAGAGCTAACATTGTCTAAGTTGGTGTGGGGGGGGGGGGGGGGGGGGGGGGGGGGGGGGTCATTGAGCGCAGTGCAGAGCATACATGCAGCTAGTCAGTGGGTCACGCTCCCATGCACTAAAAGAGAAACTTGGATTACAACACACACACAGGCAGACATCAAGCTACCACATCTTCACATAGCAAATAGTTGTGCGATGCTATATTAATGCTCTGAATAGTGTACCGAGAATCTTTTAATAGTCGACTGACGAATCAAGTGATGGGCCTAGGTGCTAATTATGTAACAGCCCTAAATGAAAAGTGCAATTGCAAACCGAGGACTCAAAGCAACACTACAGAACAACAGACGGGAGACCATTTGGTTGCTGCTGCAGCGAAACGCTGTTTTCAGAGTCGGTTCCTGCCTCGGATGCTCTCGCATCCACCCGAGTTCTGAGCGGCAGCCGGGAGCGCCATCAACCTATTTTGACGCATCGCTTAACAACTTGTAGTTTTGCCGGGAGCCCCACTGAGAACAAAAGGTGCGTTTGTTGTTTTCTACTATAATTTACATGCGCGACAAGGATCTGTTTGGGTTGCATGAAAAAAAACTAAACAACAACAACAGACGTGTGTGAAGATTTATATCTGAAGGCCCTCGGGGTTAATGGCTGGTCTGAGCGTTTAGCGCCGAGGCTCTCGTGTCATGCAGGCAGAGGACAGGCTCCCGTTCGGCCACCTCTCATCTGGGTTTGAGTCACGGTGGAAGAGACGCACTCAAGGAGACGGCGTGACACCCCTGTCACCTGCCACACTCTTTGATCCGCTCTCGTCAGCGTCTTCCTCTCGCCCACCTACTGTCAACTTCCACTGCTCAGATGCAAAGCTTTATCCCAGAGGGGGGGGGGGGGGGGGGCAGCAGACAGCAAAGGCCCTGTGACACACAACACTCTGGGTGAATTTGTCTTCCTAATGTGCCACAAAGAGACATTTCTTTTAGCACAGTGACTCCTAGTTTGAATGTGATATTTCATGCATACGGGTGCAGAGGATCGCAATCCCCATGGGCCATTGTTGAGGGTGCCGCAGTTCACATGCTGAACGGATGATGCGGGCTTGTGCTTCTTTAAAAATTAACATATCAGTATGTTAAAAAAAAAAAAAGAGTTGTATCACTGGTAGAAAGCTTAATACTTTGGGATTTATTACATTTTTTTTTTGTATTTGAATTTGCAAAGAGATATATATACTCCAGTTTTTATTTTTACTTTGAAATATGTCATGCAGTCGACACTTCTTTACTTCTGACGATTTCATCCTGTGACCACAGTGTTCATGCTGTGCTTGGATATGAGTTTGGATGTCCCACTTGTTTTTAATGTCACACGACTGAAAAACAGAAAATGAAAGTAAAATGACATGATGAGGAAGTCACGTGAACAACACTCAAGCTATGAAAATCTTATTATTACTTTGAAGACACTGGTCAAGGACCAATGATGCTTTGCTCATCTCCTCTGGAACTAGACAGTATGCTTCTTTGTGACTGGTTATTCAAATCATGTTCTCTCATATATGTTCATATGTCGGAAAATAATTGTTCAAATTGAAAGGGGTGAGGTCAGAAAGTGATTCATTTCTTAATTAATCAGTTTTTCTTTAAGTTCATTCATCTCAATGCGTCAATATGCTTCGACTGTCCACCTCTTTTCATGTAAACAACCAAGTGCAATGCCATTAATGCCGACGAGGATGCACCCTCCAAGAGTGTGTGGCGTTCTCCCCTCGCAAACGCTTAATTGTGTCGAGACAACAGACACACAAATCACAAAGGACCCTTTTTACTGCGGCTTCAGTGCAGATTTGACTCATTCTGCCTCAAACACGAGTGCTTTATTTATCAAACAGGCAGAGCCGGCTGGAGACGCAGTTTAGAGTGTGTGCAAGGCGTGCCTCTCTCCTCAATGCATGTTGACTCCTACATTTTAAAAGGCCAAATATTCTGTACTGCTTGTTGCTGTTAATGGCATGCAAACAGTCCACAACAAACACCTATAGCAACAGGCACATACATCTATTGCAAGTTGTATTCCATTTGTTAAGTGTATTAAACTTCCGTGAAGCTACGGCATATGAAAAGTGATTTAGAGGTAAATTCCAAGAAAGTGATTCCTGTAGAAACTCATTCACAATATGCATGTCAGTAGTCCAAACCCCATGTGGTTCCCATGGGAAGTATCCGGGTGTGCACTGATAGTCCATCATAATTCCAACATAGCTCCTGGCAGGGGGGGACAGGCCTCTGTGGCATTTCACTGGGGCAGCTGTTAGAGATGAGGAGCACGAGATGAAATGTGCAGACCCATAGGGACGGTCCCTCATTCATCTTTCTCCCCCCCCTCCCCCCTGCTCGTCTCTTCTCCCGCCTGCACCCCCTCCGCCTCTGGCTAATCCGTCCGATTAGGCGCCAATCAAGCTGAATGTCAGTTTGGGGTAGGACTGCTGGTGGACCGGCTGGTGAAGAGGGCAGCACAGAAGCTTGCTGCGGTGCCGCTGTAATGATGAGTAATGGTGTCTTGAGCAGAAAGTGAATGTTCAGTCACTGGGTCCCTGGTGGCCGACCTGGGTAAAGCAGCATTATAATGTCTACAGGGCCTGATATTTTTAAAAAGAAGAAGAAAAAAAAAATCTGACATCAAGCCAGTTTTTTCTCTACGCCACTTCGACATGACGGATATGATACCATTTTTCAAAATGTACATTGTTATTGTGTGATTGATTGATTTGATACTATTTCCTGGTAAACGCTTTAGCACGAGCCAAGGATGGGCTGCAGAGACACAAATCAGCCAAACTCTTGTTTCACCCTTTCAGGGAAAGAGCAGACGTCTTTCACATCAGCAAGGACGTTCTCGCCTCCGTCTCTGTCCCCTCAGAACTAATGTCTCCTCCGTGACATTGCTTCATTTATATATATATATTCGCGGCAGTTTCTGATCTATGTTTAGTGAAGCAGCAGACCCCGACCCCCCCACCCATTCCTGGCCTCCAGCCATCTGCAGCTCGGCACCGCCAGCCTGTGCCACACTGAAGGCACTGCCCTCCTCCCGGATTATCGGAGGTCTTCGCAGCACACTTGAAGATCCAGGCCAGACTTCAGGCCCCCCCTTCCCCGTGTGCTTGAAACTGTACAATTTGCATGACAGGGACACGAACGACCGCAATCACAGCTGTCACACATGACAGTAGTAATTAGGCTTCGCAAAGAATTTTCTGCGCTGGTCTCCAACCGAACCTCCTTCATATCCGTGGAGACGGAAATCTAGAATTGTGTTGTTGTGTGCTACTTTCTCAGCCGGCTTCATGCGTTTCTATTGACTCACCCTTCTGTAACCTCGTAGTGTAAGTTTGTAAAGTCGCCCCCCCCCTACTCCGTTGCTCAACTTCTGACTGAAATTGTGTGGCATTTAATTTTCTTTTAATATGGCTTATACTCTTTTTTTTGTAAATGTCCTCACTGCGGGACTAATAAAGGATTATCTTGTCTTTTCATAATGTATACCGTTAAATAAAAACCATCTGAGCATAAAAGAGAAATGAGCAGTACACATCAGCACATCTGAAATGTGTTGATCCGAAGAAAAATAGCATTTTTTCAAACTTTTTATATCGACCCGATACGTCCAAAAGTAGTCTGGGTTTGTTTTTACCGAGAAACAAAATGTTGCCAGTGAACTTCTTCTTCTTCACAGTGTTTGACATGAGTTTGTGTGCTCTTTGCAGAAGCTGGTAAATACGGTTGCACTTTATTGACATGGTTTCTGCTTCCTGTCCCTCTCAGAGCCCATGCGGGCCTTGCGGGGTCTCACGGCTGCAGAGATCCAGCCCCGGCAGCTGACCCTTCAGTGGGAGCCGCTGGGCTACAACCTCACCCGCTGTCACACCTACTCCTTGTCCCTGTGCTACCGCTACTCCATGCCGACAGGGGGCAGCGGCAGCAACAACGCAACCGTCCGAGAGTGCCTGTCCGTGGACCGTAACACCTCTCGCTTCACCCTGAGAGACCTGCCGCCCTTCCGCGCCGTCCACGTCCGGCTGGCCCTGGCCAACCCCGAAGGCAAGAAGGAGAGCAGAGAGGTCACCTTCCAGACTGAGGAAGACAGTGAGTGGGCGGTTCCTATTTTCACCCAGTGAGCAGCAGTAGACGGGACAAAAGATGCAAAGGTTTTTTTTTTGGGTTGTTGCAAGGATGCTTTTGTGTATGCACTGAAGCTCTTTATTGTCATAGTTTCTCAGCTCTGGCTGCAGAACTTCTTGAATTTCTAGCTTTCTTTGCTTGCTGAGATAACTATTGTACATTGCTTCCACAAATCCATGCTTTTACCAGCGGGAAGAAGAAAAAAAAAAAGACAAATATTGACTCACAAAATAAGCTGGATCAGCATAGCTAAATGGAAGATCAGCCTTTTAAATGGAAACCAGTGGAACATTAATCAGCTCGAGCTGTGGCCGGTAGCAACATGGTAAAATGATTCTGCTTATCTTTGTATTAATATTTTCCTGTGTACATCAGCAGATTAGGCACATTCTAATGCAAATTCCCAGAGAGTGGAAGTACAGAAGGTCAAACCCGTATTGTAATGTGGAACAAGCAAGACTTTTCAATGTAATTGAATGCCACTCAGAAAGATCCTTGACCCGGTGGAGAGAGTGAGTGGGAAGGACGGCTATGATAGGAAATTGGCAGCATTTTTTTCATCAAAATGTATTTTAGCATTGGCTTAAAAATTGAATATTGTTTTTTCTTTCAATTTTACAGCAACACTTGAAAAATAATAAGTGGCGGAGGATCCAAGAAAACACAACTCAATTATGTACACCGACACATTACCGTATCGGGGGGGGGGGGATTAATTTATAAATTTAACGACATACAGAATGTAGCTTGGTATTATAATTTTTTTACTCATTAGATTTGGCTGGTTAGGAAAGTGACATGTTAAAAACACGTTTCCAAAAAAAAAAAAGCTGTGATTGTTCCCCTCTTGATATTTTCAATGTCAGCCCCAATGGGATGTTTTTCTTTTGAGCCACTGAATGCCAGTCTGACAGTTTGACAATGCCCAATCCCCCTCTCACAAGGAGAGCCGCCATCACCCTCACATCTGCAGTAATTGAGCCGCAGCCAGTGACAGCTCCTCCTGCCTGTTTCACACGGGCTCAACAATCAAACACTGGCGAGGCAGTTTGCTTATGCCGGCTCTCTGCTGCTTCGAGGAAGCAAGACTGTGAAGGCTTCGGGGAGAGCGCCGGGTTTTCTCACGGCGTGCTTCGCCTACCACAGCTTCAGCTTCAGAGGCAAACAAGACAGGTCAAAGAATAGAGCTTGATATTGAAGGAGGGGAGCATTGCATTATTCAGTCACATCGAAACACACAGACGGCGAGACCTCTCCACTTCCTGCTTCAGGAATACAAATTGACAGCATTGGAATTAAAACATACACTGATGTTCAAGCAATAGACAATTAGTTTGTCTTGCATGTATGTATGTAAAGTAGCGCAAAGCAAATTTGTCCCCAGGATCAGGACATTAAAATACCAACAAAGGCCCGCTTTGCAACAACAATTAGGCCTCTGTCTCCTTCGGAGTGATCCTGTGTCTTCCTCAATTCCTCCATTTTTAAAATGGAAATGCGACTCACTCAAAAATAGATGCAGCCGGGTTTTTATTTTTGGAATCCATCCCTTCAGATGAGCAACTGTGTGCTTTTACTTTTCCTGCATAAAACCTATCAGGCTTAGTAACATATTAGTTAAGACTACTCTCTCAGCGTGAGAGCTCTCTTAATTCTCATTAATGCCGGAGGGATCTTTTCACCGAGTTCTCTGGCCAGCAGTCCCCTGTGAATGATAATTCATTCTCAGAATTTAGTAAACGTTCGGGCACAAAAAAGTAGGTTCTGCTTTCAAGAAATGCATCTCATTAAGCCAAAAACATGCAGAGAGGTACTCAGCCAGTTCACAGGTTGGATTACTTTGCCGTCTTTCTGTCAGTGAGGTGCTAAGGAAGAAAAATGGACTGTCATGCTCTCAAGACCCGGTGCTCTGTTATCAGACAGTAGAAGCCAGAATCTCAATTCATCCTGAGGGCTGAGAGCAAGCCGGTCCACCGTCTCCTTTCATCACCTCCCCGTCTGCTCCGTCTCCCCATTCCCTCTTTTTCCTCCTCCTCCATCCCTCCTTGGCTATGTGCCTTTTTTTTTCTTCCTTTTCTCTGTCAAAAAATGTTCCTGCGCAGGAGTCCATAAACTTGAGACCCGAGCGGAGTTTTGGTTTCAGAGAACGTTGTTTTAGTATTTTTTCTTCCCCCTCTTCTGCTGTAGTTCCTGGCGGTATCGCTTCAGAGTCCTTGACCTTCACCCCGCTCGATGACATGATCTTCCTCAAGTGGGAGGAGCCAGTAGAGCCCAACGGTCTCATCACGCAGTACGAGGTAGGACACACGCGCGTTAGTCAGGAACGATGCATGCCAACATCTATTTTATTCATCTTCCTTCAGTGTGATGCCGACTGAAATCAAGGAAAAGTGTCCTCTGCTTCCCCTCCTTGATTTCCCCCTGGCTTGTTTTTTTTTTTCTGGTTCTTGCCCAAACTTTGGTTGCACACATGAGCCTGAGTGTGGAGGACCCACTTTTCACAGTTCATGGGATTTACTGTACATGTTCATATGGTAATGAAGCTGAGGCACAGACTTCAGGCTGTAATTACATGGGGGACAACCACTCTAATTACTTATTTGCCTAAGAGATGCCTCCACAAGGGGGCAATTTTAAATGTTTCTAATTAATTATTGATGGCCCCATATCAACCATAGACCTTTGTAGTATGGGCTTTGGAGCGTTTTCTGTAAGTAGATGTGAAGACCCACTCTAGCTTAACACATGGCCGCCTGATGGGGAGAGAAACTAGTTTCCACTCGCACGCAGAAGAAGCCTGGAAACCGAGGAACCCGGCAAGGAATTGAGTGGTGCCGTAACATTGCTCTGCATACAGATGAGGTGCCCTCAACCCCCAAATATTACTGCTCTGAGCAGCTGTAGTACGAGCATCTGCTCCTACTGACCGGTCATCCAGTCAGTGAAGCTGAGCCACTACAAATCACCACAAACATTTCCCCCACAACACATCGTTTCATATTTTGAGGTTAAAGTTCAGACAAAAAAAGAACCTCACATAATTTGCAGAAATTTGATTTTAGGTGCAGTCCATGTTTATTCACCCAGAACAGCCAGTGGACCAACCGTGCAGACATGAACTGTAACCTTATTTCAAAGTTCTCTAACTGTAAGCTCGCTACCACCTTGACTGCTGTGTTTATGCCTGTGTGTGAACAGCCAACAGGCTTTCCACTTTGTATGCAATTGCACCGCAATTACCAATATATTAGAGTATATAATTATCTCTTTACGGAAGCGAATCACATTCTTATACATGTGGTGCGGGAATGAGGTCATTTTGTTGGCCAACCCCAGACTTCAGGACTCATTCCTGCACAACTCTATAGGCACAGCAATTTATTTGTGTTAAAATAGTGTTTCGTAGCTCTGATGACCCATTATATAATAACTGACTGTCATTTGAGTGTCTACTTAAGCAAAACCTTAGAAAAAAAACAATGACAAATGCTAAATATTAGTGTTATCATCACTACATTTGGAAAAAGGACGTGTCCAGCCTTTTTTTTGTGGTATGGCTCTATTGTTTTTTTAATCTGACCAGATGAAGCCATAGGCACATACTGTGTGTCCAATCAAAGATTCAAGACCACACATTGTATAAAAAAAAAAAGTTTATCCTTTTGGTCAGAATTGGCCTCTAAAATGGGTCTGTATATTAGAGTTGGATGATACCGCGGTCCGACTCTAATATACGTGCATACTTTCAGGTTGACTTTGTCAACATCACATGAAGGCCTCAACCGAGGAAACTATGAGGGAGAGGAAGAGAAAATAGAGACAAAACATTGAAGTCATGTCCTGTGAAAACCTATAGAGGTCAATCAATAACAAATGATACTGACTTGTTATTTTATCTGGACCATACATCCATTTATCCATCACCTATCCCAGCATGCATTGGGTAAATGTGAGGGATCACAGAGCATAGACAGACAAACACATTCGCTCTCCTTCACTCGTGGTTTTCCGGCAGAAAGACAGAAATAAGAACAAAGAAAAACCCCGGACAGCCGAGTCGGGTTCAAACCGAGCAACTTCTCGTCTCGAAGGTCGCGCTGCGAAGTGAACCGCCGCGCTGAGGCGCAGCCAAGAATGACGAATAGGCCATTTTTTTACGAGCAGCCTGGCTGATTTACTCAGTTTTTATGAATCTTGATTTACAGACTTAAACACGTTCATCAAATTGCAACAAAAAGGCAATAACATCATACGGGTCTTCATTCATACTTGTCATTTTTAGTACTCGTTTCCCCCCCCCCGCTTTAATTCATCAACTAATCCTGGAATTTATGTTAAATCAAGGCGGCAGTGCCGCAGAACGGCGACATGACACACAGAATCTACCCGAGTCTGATTATCAGAGGCTAACTGCAGCATAAGATGTATTCGCTCTGCGCTGTGAGACGACATTTTAAGATTAATTGAGAGGCGTTTCTTGTGAGAGAGCCTTTAAATAAAATGCCATCTAAATAAAATGCCATCTAAATTCAGTCTTTTCAGGTAGTGTGAATAATAAGCTGTGGGCTGTGAGAAGCATATTACGGAGCGTCTACGGGCTTGTGCAGTAGGATTTGTTCAGACTTAACAGTGGTTTGAATTAGGGAACACTTTCTAGGATCTAATTTGAACACTAATTTGAACATGCTAAAAAAAAAATCTTACTTTGAAAGTTTCTTCATTTCCATAGACTCCAGAGCTTGTGATGGGTCTTTTTTCTTCTTCTTTAGATCTGTAGTTATGGCAAAGGTCAGTCGGTCGGTTGGTTCATCAATAAATCAATTTTCTCCCAGTAGCATCATGAGGTCATCAGTGTTTCACATTAATTACCTCGGCAGTGGCGGCTCGTCTTAATTTGTTTCGCAATGAACCGAAAATATTTTGACACTTATGAGCCGGTGGGGCCCACGCAGTCCGCCCCGGGGTACTTTCCTCAGGGCCCGCTCGTTTCGTTTTTTAAACCCAGCGTCATCTTCTCCCTGTTTCCAGATCAGCTACCAGAGCATCGAGTCGTCGGACCCGGGCATCAACGTGCCGGGTCCTCGCCGCACGGTGTCCAAGATGAAGAACGAGACCTACCACATGTTCTCCGGCCTGCATCCCGGAACCACCTACCTGGTGTCGGTCCGAGCCCGAACCGCCAAGGGCTTTGGCCAGACGGCGCTCACCGAGATCACAACCAACATCTCCGGTGAGTGTGTGTGTGTGTGTGTGTGTGTGTGTGTGTGTGTGTGTGTGTCTGAGTCTGATTAGGTCGAGTAAGGTGACATTTGGGTCTTGACCGGTAATACTCCAATAATGAAACCATGCACTTCCACGTTGATAATGTGGAATTCAGTAATCATGAGGGTGCCACTTTGAGGAAAAAAATAACCAATTTTCCAAACAAAAAGTGTGTTTTTAGCATTTGCAGCCAAACGCGAAAAAGGGCTAAGTAATGACTTGTAATTCCCCTATTTTGAAGAGCTTCCGATTAAATTACACGTATACTTTAAAATTATACCAATTATCTTCATTTTCCCCTGCCAAACAGATTTCTGAGTTGCTTTGCTTTTGTTTGATGATGACAGCAGACCTGTATGATGGGGAACGACAGACATTGTGCTTGAATGGTTTGGGTGAAAACAGCTTTGTTCTGTGTTTACCATTCAGAGTTTCGTGTCTGTGTTTGGGAGTGAAAAGGTTGCCGGTATGGATCTTGAGATTGGTCTAAGAAATGTGTCTGCGGGGAATGTGAAACACTCTCTTCTGCAAATGTGGATCTGTGAGCTGTTCCGTTAATGTTGTTTACTCGGATGAAATGTTTTCCCAAAAGAAAATTACTGTTACTAAGTCGAGTGTGTGGATGATTTGGATTTCCCCTGAAATCCACCCCCAAAAAAAAATAGACTTTCCAAACAGGTCAGCTGGCATCACTTTCTCCTATTTCCTTATGCATCATTACAAACCACGAGCTCCAACACGGACATGTTGCAACCTGAGTCGATGCTATTCAGAGCCTTTTTTTGTAAAGCTTAAATCAACTTGTGTTCATACCAGTCTGTCAAAAATCTCCAAAAGCCATGTGGATTTTGACTTTTGTGTTTCAAAGGCTAAAATAGTCTGACATCCTTCGCTGTGAAAGCTCCAGCTGTGTCTGTGCTTTTGTTTGTTGTGATTTTGGCCGACGCATTCGATTCTAATGGCTGTAACGCAATCTGCGTGCAGGGGTTGTATCCGTGCAGACGATTGATTCGTCGTCCTGAACGCCCCCCCCCCCCCCCCCCCCCCCCCCCCCCCGCTCTGTGTTGGTAGCACTGTCGTCTATCACGGCAGGTTCAAATCCCGTGGGGCTTAACGATTGCCGTCTCGGCTAATGTTCACAGCACATCATGGCATCGTGTAGTCGACCGCGACTGCAGCCGTGCACCGAACTACGTCCACAGCCAGTTTGCTCATTAAATCGTGCACTTTTTTAACGTTTTATTTCCGATGCTGCCTTCCAACCTGTGCAGCTATTTTAGTAATGTAGCCTCCTGGAGCTTCACACTCAGCCTCCAACTAGGAATAAGGTTAATCAAGCGAATAAAAAAACAAATGTGATAAAGAGTATTTAAAGAATGGATCTAGACACCTGGAATTTTACAAGTAAGATTAAATCCTAAATCCTTGATTTTTGTCCCGACGCTGTAAACAATGGTGCCTGTTATCAGTCCCTCCTTATTTCCTGGACCCGCTCCATCTCGTTGAGGAGGTGGCCTGTGTGGGCTCGCGGCTGTCAAGGTGTACAATCCAACAGTCTCACAAGCTCTCTCTCCTGGCGGTGGGAGGCTGGCTCCTGCGCCACTCGAGGCAAACATGGAAGAAAAGGTGTAATGTTGGTCTTTTTCATAATTCATGCTGGATTCAACCACCGAAACATGCGCCCGGCTCAAACGCTCCCCGACGCCGCCATGTATAATGCAGACCTCGGCTGTTCAGTGTGTGTGTGTGTGTGTGTTTTCCCGATGACGGGTTTACATAAGCAGCCTTTTATCTACAACAAGCCTCGGTAGCAGAAACATTTCCAATTGCATTCTGAAGCCTTTTCTCTGTTTTTTGCTTTTGCTTATCTGTTGTACCAGGATAGCCATTTGCTTCACTGCATACTCCAGTTAATTCACTCCCCGTAGTAAACAGAGACGGGAACACTCAACCTCATTGTCCCCAGAGCTTTGCTGAGGTTGTGCAGCTTTGAGATCCGTCCTAATTATATTATAAGGGCCTCTTGTTTTCTCTGTAGCCGGCTGCTGTTTCTAGTCATCATAAGTCAATGGCGGTGTGTGGGAGGCCTCCACGCGCTACAGTACGCAGGGGACGTGTGCGGATGATGAATAACGATAGCGCACCATAATGCATGTCGTGGAGGAAGGCTCACTGAAACATCCCAAGAAGAAGAGCGCCTACTTGTCTTTAAGCTTAAATCTCTTCGATCCGAACAAGACGTATTTGATCTTTTTCTCGGGGAATGCAAACATGAAATGGTTCCGTTTTTTCTCCCACAGTATTTGAACTATTTTGTACTCTTCTACGTGGACTCCCAACTACCGGTACTTTTATTTCTTTCTTTTTTCCCGCAGCCCCGGTGTTTGACTATGAAGACATCCCCTCTCCGCTGAGTGAGTCGGAGAGCACCATCACGGTGCTGCTGCGCCCTGCGCTGGCGAGAGGTGCTCCAGTCAGGTACAAGTAATGCACTGTGTTCACTCCCACGCCAGCATCCATTCAGCGCCTCTCCACACTGTGGTATTTATACCTTCAAGTCCAAACGAGCTTTCTTTTGGCACCAGAAAATAGTTCTCTCGTGGCAAAGCAGACGGTCATTTTAATGTATGACGAACCCCGAGAAGAAGTTTGAAAGCTTTCAGATTGATTACCAGGCTGAGCCGGCTCTCTTTGTGCAGCTTGAGCTTGTATTGAAACATCCGCCCCCACCCCCCCAAAAAAAGAAAGAATATAAATATCGCTCTCTCTGACTCACCACGTCAGACAGTTTTGGAATGACACCACATGCCAAACCCTACCCCGCGTTGACCCGTCGACAGCTGTGTCACTATAATGAGGGAATCGTGCTGGAAAAAGATGGAGGCGCTGGGCTTTGAGGAAAAAGCTGAAAAGGGAACTCAAATCCGTTTGTCACAGACTGAATTTATCTTCGTCAAGCAAAACGATGCAAACGGAAATGCATGTTGCGTGGCACACCATTGAAGATGGGCAGAACTGTATTGCATCTTTTTCAATATATTTTGCATTTTGATGTTGTAATCTATAATGTTTGGTTTCATGGTGGCACGTACGACGGAACATAACGAAATGAACAAAATGATCTAGTGGGCTTTTAGTTGAAAAATAAATTGCATTGCATGTATTTGGCACGTTTCGAATGCATGGTCGGTGGTCTCTGCTAAATATTGAATTATGTTATTTATGGTACCCAAAAATAACTTTCAAAAGGCCCCATAAGCACCTAAAAATTATGCAACTGTTAAGTACACGACTTAATTTGTACTTCTCCTTCAGAGGAAAACACTGTAGTGCTCTCTTGACCTGAATGAGAATTATACATCGCAGATTCAGATTTTACTCACGAAACGTATAATAATTAAAATATCGAGAATTATTATTCATTGAACTATCCCGCATTATAAATTGAAAGCTCCACCTTGAACAGACGCTAAGTAATATTAAGGACGTTGTGATGACAATGCCTCTTCTTTCACAAATTAGTATTTTTCACTTCACAAAGTTTTAAACCCTGTTGGCTGGAAATTCGCGGCGATCGTTTTTCAGAGATGCCGCTACGGGTCGTCACTTCAGCACACTTCAGTGAACCCATAGTGTGAACAGTCTGCTTCATTGTTCGTTTAATAAGCAGTATGCATACATTCAGATTCAGGATGTCGGCCTCCTATTTCAAGTCCCAGAAGAGTGAAGAAAAGTTTGTTTGTAAAGTTATCCAGCGTATACATACTGCATATAGCGTTATCACGCTATATATATATATATATATTAAGCATCCAGCAGCAACAGTGAACTGCAGAGCCCTGAAGCTCCGCCCACGCTGCTGCACGGAGCGCCGTAGGCGTGTTTATTCAACGTTTTTAAATATTGAACGTGTGTCGCCGGTCCAAATTGCACCAAATTTGACACTGCACTCCCTCGCAGATGTGCGAAGAACACACAAAGCTGGATATACAGTGTATTCTAGTTCACATGAATAATTAATCCATTTTGTTTTTTTGACTGTTATTCTCCATTTTGTCATAGCTTTGGTGTTTTGCATCAAATAGAAGCTCGAGACCAACTGTGATTATGTTTGTTTGTTTTTCCTTTCAACTTTAAATGGCTTCTAATTAAATAGTAATAATTTCCGTGGCTCCCATAAATATAAAGCATAATTAAAAAATCATAGCTCTTTTTTTTTTATCCCCTCTCAGAAGAATGGGCACCATTACAAGTGTTGAATCACTATTTAAAAGGTGACATTTTTGTGACTTGGAACTTCATAGTTTTGGCTTTCATTCCTGTCATTAATTTGAATATTGTACTTACCAAGTTAATTTCTGAGATCTGGAAATGTGGTGACACTGCTTAATCACACAGGTCGTACATCAACCGCCAGGTGAGCCAAACAATAAAGGAGACGAGATAAACTAATGACTCTAAATGTTATGAACATTCATCACGGTTTACAGACTCGCTCCAATGTCACATGATAAGCGATCAAGATTGTTTTGTGTATTCATACAACAGTTTGTTTTGCTTCAAGACTACTATATACTGTTCTGGAGTGCTAAGCTCCACCCTTTCCTTCCCGCAGTGCCTACCAGGTGGTGGTGGTGGAGGAAGATGGCTCCCGTCAGAGGAGGCGGCGGGAGCTGGGCACCGTTGACTGTTTCCCCACACCGATCTCTCACAGCGAGGCGCAGGCCAAAGGGACGCCGCACTACTACACAGCTGAGCTGGCCCCCAGCAGCCTGCCCGAGGCCACGCCCTTCACCGTGGGCGACAACCACACCTACAACGGCTACTGGAACAGCCCTTTGGATCCCACCAAGAACTACCTCATCTACTTTCAGGCCACCAGCAACTTCCGAGGGGTGAGAACTGTTAAGATGCCTGGCGGGGATTTTGTTTCCCGAGCTCAGACGCACACACTTTTATGTCAACTTTAGAAATTGTGTCGAGGAAGTCAGACGGCAGGACGCAGTGTGCTGGAGGCGCCGTGAGAGACGATGGCTTCATTTGTTACAAAATGATGATGTATGTAATTTTTAGGATGGCTTTGGGTTGATTGATGTTCCGGTAAATCTTGCACTTGTAAATATTTCATACATTTTCAACGAAAAACCCCACTTAAAAAACCCCATTCAAGCAATTTTGGGTGAATGAATCTTAACAGCTTTGAGGAGATAATTACAATATGTTCTCGCTCACTTCTTTGACCATGTTGTCAGATTTCCTCATAGTCAAGCTCTTTAAAAACTTTTCTCCCTGCGGGGAGAATCAAACACCGCCTCCCAGGCTTTAAAACAACCTGAGGAGGAACTTCTCGAGCAATTGGAAAAGTGACTGAAGCATGAATAACAACGCCGCCGGCCAGTGTGTGCACAGAAGCGGTGAAAGTAAATGCTGTTTAAATCATTAGGCCCATATGGAGCTTATGTGCAGCCTGCCTGGCTGCAGCGGCTCATCTGGATATCGATGCATCCGGTTTCGGGCCTCTGGTCCACATCAGGGCCGACGCTCTGACTGAAATGTCCCCCTGGTGGTCTGACCCCAGCAACGCGCTTCACCCATTCATAGACCGCTGTGTGTGTGTGTGTGTGTGTGTGTGTGTGTGTGTGTGTGTGTGGTGACGCTCCCGTAAGAGCATCTTGAATCGCTGCCGTTGACACGGCAGCTCTGAGCCGACGCACCAAACTGAATATTATAAATCGTATCTCCAATATAGTTGCGTTTCGTGGAGAGAAGGGCCGCTCCGGGAGATAGAAAAATATTATTTTGACAATTACCCTGGATAAATTAGATGTACGAGGCTTCTATGGGCCGCCATTCATTGAATTGAAACAGTATTGCTTTAGCAGATGTGTCTTCAGTGGGGCTTGAAAGATGCCAGTTTCTTATGAAACACACAAGCGGGATTCAACGCACACTTTTCCACGTATGCCTTCTCCCTATCAAGTCTGAAGGAGTCACTATCTAGATGACGGCTATCTGTTGCTCTAAAAAGGACAATACCATCATGTAATATTTCATTTTTTATCATTACTTATCATCTGGGAATAACTGTCACTCATCCCAGTTTTTACTCACTGGATAAATTGACATGCGTATTGGGTTCTGATCTGTGTTTGATCCAGCTTCAGATCCGTAAGCTTCCGGATCTATTATTACATCTTTTATTGGTCCTTTTTTTCTCCTTCTTTATTAGCAAAGATTAATGCACGATTTTATACAGTGCCGTCCACCACTTTCACTGTATTACATGGCAAATGTAGCTGGCAGCAGTTTATATCAGCCATGGATAATTATCGTTAATTCTCTATGTATTTGAGTTTTAGCATCTTTAACCTCTGCTTTGGTTCAGTTTCATTGCTCTTAGCCATACACACTGTGCTGCACCTAAAATAGAGCTCAAAGGAAAGTAAACGTGAAACAGATTATAATAATTTGAGGGTGATGAAACTGTATCTCAATGCTGTGGTTGACGCATTTAATATGCGCGTCGTGCCATCTCAAGATTGTGAACTTGAAGCAGGCTAACTCTCTCAATGTCGCGTTAGTGTACACTCTGACAACAAAGCATGTTTTCACATCTCAACGGATTTGTGTTATTTACAACATTATTTACTGAGAACGCTGTAAACTAAACCTCATTTTGATTCCTTCAGGGATTAGAATTGATAAGCACGGCCGATACTGAAATCCAATTTGATAAGAAATGCTTTCGAAAAAAATCCACCCCCAAGGATGGAGATCCAATGTCCTGGATATCCTTCCTCTTGACAAGATCCGCAGCTCAGTTGCATTAAAATTCTTGGACAAGCTCTGGTATCCTTGATAGAGGACAGGATGTCACATGACACACTACCTGCTGCTGCTTTAACAACCCCCGGGTGGGAGTAAATATGACTTATCTGTCACTGTATGAGAGGAGATGAGAATCCACTTGAAACCGATTTCCAATTAAAAAAAAAAAAAAAGCTAATTTGGCATCCGTTTTAGGTGAAAGGTTTTTGACTCCAATCTCGGCGCTCAGATTAGCATAATTGCCTATAAAGGCTGATTTAACTTCCTTAAATCTTAATTTGGTAACATGCCCCATCTATCTCTGGGATAGAGGTGGCTGTTTTTTGGGGCGGGAGGTTGTGGGTGGAGACAATCAAGGGGACCCGTGTGAGGGGCCCTCAGAAGGCGGAGGGAGGCAGAGGTCTCTCATATTACCAGCAGGTGTCATCCTCTTGGAAATTTCAATTATTTCCTCCCCATATCAAAAGGTCTGGGTGACTTTGTCACACGCGTCGCAGGTTTGAGACGAGGTGGTGCGTTTCCACACACTGACTCATAATTAATCAACTTGAACTGTGGTCTTTGCTGCTAATCATTGTGTCCCTGTGGGTTCCCCAACCAAATTAATTAACTGCGCCTTTTTCTTTTACTTCACAGGAGACCAGAATAAACTGCATCCGGATCGCTCGCAAAGGTAACCCGTGCTTTCCTTTTTGACCATTTGGACATCCGCACATCGAAAACTTCACTGTCACATTAATTATGATTCAGCATGCCGTGAACATGACAATCACGGAGGCTGTCTGCCGGCTTCTTTTATAATGCCTGTTAAATTACAAGCTACGTATGTGGCTGCAGAACACAGGCGTGATACATTTAATGGTTTTAATGGCTTCGTTGTGGAAAAATTGGATTGCGGGGATGTTAATGACAGCTTCACAACTGGAGTCCATATAACCGGTCAGACAGTTTAAAAAAAAAAAAGTCCATGGCTAAAATCTTTCATCTCAACAACTGAGGTCAAATTTGACAGTTTATCATCTGAACTCCGTCGTGTTTGTAAAGATGTGTGTTATATTTTCCTGGACGACTTTGTGGTTGCACTCTATCCTGCGGTACATATTGATTGGAGGATTTTAATGATTTAATGATAATAAGTGGTTATGATAATGAGGTTAGGCTGGGGACTTGCTCGACGTCTGTCTGGCCGTGTGGCAATTAGGCCGCTGAAGAAAATGTTATCATTTATCTGTTATGAAGGTGTGAAAACCAAGGTTATATAAAGCTATATCCTGGTTAGCACAATGGGGGGGGAGGAAGTGACATTGTGATCATAACCACTGCGGGGTATATATCTGCGGTTCCAGTGGTTTCATCTTTGTGGTACGGGGTGCATGTCACAGGCTTCGACAGATATCCCGGCTCAGGCTGCTGCTCCTCAGGGGATTTGAAACGGACTTAGTGTTGTTTTGGGTGCTGCAGCGAAGACGCCCCGGTGCCAGCCTCCCACACTAGAGACACAGGAGGTGGAAGCAGACATATCTCCCCCCTCCCTCCCCCTGTTCCTCTTGAATCACTGACACTGACATTTTGGCAAACCCCTCTTGGGCTCGGATGCCTTTGAAATCCAAGATTGCAGAAAACGACTCCTTTTTTTTTCTTTTTTTCTTCTTCTTCTCCCTGAGAGAGGAAGCGACCAGAGGGGTGTTTGCTCGAGAGACAGACACGGATAGAAGGCTCTCAGTTCAAACAATAGGTGAGAGGGAGAGAGGCAGAGGGTGAAATGAAGTGCACCCCTCTCCCCCCCACCCCCCATGTCCCCCCGCTGAATTATGTCTGAAGTTTGTAGTGCTCTTGTGAAAAAGGTGGCAGTTAAATTGGATTCTTTCCCCTGAACTCTTTCTTATCTGAAGTGCGATGACATCAAAGAATTCTGCCTTACTGTTGTCTTCCGGCGTGTCACGTACGTGGAAGGGAAGGGTTGCAGTTGTATTGAGCCATTTTTTTAAAACTTTCTTTTCTTTCTTTTCTTTTTTTTTTTTTCTGTAATTGTGCATACACGCCCGTGGCAGGCCCAGCGGACATGCTGATGTTGCTCCAGAGGGGCCACAGAGGTTCCCGTTAAGTTCCTGGCTGCTTTTCATTTCCTCTCACCAGCTTCCCACACACAGATATGCCGCCAGCTGTGTTCACCAGAACACCTGGCCGAGCCACTGCGGTGGTGGGAGAGTGTGTGTGTGTGTGTGTGTGTGTGTTTTTTCTTTCTGCGTGTTTTGTTAATTTATTTTTCTATTCCTCGCCACCCGAGCGCTTTTTCTTCCTTTCAGTTTTTTCCTCCGATGCAACGCGGCCGACATTAGCCGACACGGAAAGAACAGTGTGAACGTGTTACAAATCACGTCAAATCGGTCTCACCGGTGAAAGGATGCGCCAGTCTGCCACCAGAGCTTTTATTCACGTCAGCTCAGCCGGGTAGAGAAGCATCACATTTACAATCGGGCCAGACGGCGTTTGAAAAAAAACTGTAGCTTAAAAATCTTGTGCGACAAGTTGAATGAAGTGGCTCCGGACATTCGTTTGAAACCAGCTTATATATTAGATAAGTGGCTTTCAAATACGAAAAAAAAGTGACTCGCATTTTGGTCATTTAGTTTTTCTGATCTGCCCCCCCCGCCCCCTCCCTTTTAAATGTTTCTGTTGACGTGCTGTTAAGTCTGAAATTGCATTCTGTGCATTTCCTTCAGCGCTCATGATTATGCCATCCTGCTGCTCTGAGAATACATTTAAACAGAAATGCACATTTTATTCGCTACTTCCTCTATTTTTTTTATCTGTGAGGCGCTCGTCTCAATGACACTTTCTTCTTGCAAAGACCCTCTTAACACCATTCCATTGTATTTCCAGAAGAGGTCAAAACTCCCGCAGCACAAGAACAACTTTATCGTTATACCGGCACATTTCAGCTTACGGCCTCCGTCAGCGTCATCGTAAAACACATTACAAAAGGAATTTCCTTTAGTAATGCGCTGTGTGATGCTATCCCCTGAATTTATTTGGGTGCAATCAAATTTATTGTGATACCGAATTTATTTTTATTTATTTTTTTAAATGGCCCTCAAAGCCAAATGGAGTCACCCAGCATGATTTGTGTGAAGTCTGTCAGGCTGCATTCGTTGTCACCAATCCACCGCTCATCGAGCCAGACTCAGCATTCTGCCTCACTGTAAAGGCTTTTTTCTTTTCCTCTTAAGCCACCACCTCCCCCCCCCCCCCCCCATGAAGAATCACAGCTTTTGTTAAAATACAGAAATCCAATTGTTCTGCCAAACTTGTCAATACATGCCCGAGACCCTTAAACGATTCCATCGCTCTGCATTTCGTTTCCCCACCTTTTATTTGTTTTTCTCATCAGGCGATGTTGACTCGTTAATGAATAACACGCTGCCAGAAGAGTAATAATGCTCCTCCAATTCATTCATGCTTAATAGCAATTTTTCACAATTAGGTGTAACACAACAGGGAGCCCAGATGATTCATAGAGGGAGATTTCATGCTCTCGGCTGGCTGAGATGGGAACACAGAGAGAAATGCACTGCGACGGTGACATATGGCTCGGAGGGAAATAGCTGCCTGGATGAGAGCATGCATCAGTTTGCTCAGATAACCGCAGTGTCGTCTCTCCCGGGACAAACATGTTTAGCTCCCCATTGCAGACGTCGCCGATATCAGGGCCAATGAAAATTGTGGGAAATGGCGCCGTCTCAGATACTGTCAAATAATAAGTAATACGCTGGCTGGCTGACTGTTGTCTCTCTTGTGAAGGCTCAAAGGAGATTTGCGGGCGACCTCGAACACACCTCACCCCCCCCCCCCCCCCCCCCCCCCCCCCCGGGGGGGGGGGGGGGGGGGGGGGGGGGGGGTCCTTATCCTGCAATAAGCGTGCCAAGATTACTGTAAAAGACTCCGATCCACGACACCACCCAATCTTTTTGCATCCATCGCCGGTCGCAAATTATATATATTAGACTTGAAAGTGAGCTGCAGTCTTTGAAGTATGTCTACGGAGGTATTATCTCCAGGCAACTCAATGCACGATAACTATGAAGACGCTGACTTTTTACAGGTAATTTAAGCATTGGATCAAGGGGAAAAGACACATATTGACAGTGATTTTCCCGCATCGTCCATGGCACGTACTCTACTGCCCGCTAACAATCCCACAGGGCAATCCATGGCATGTGAAATATCTCACCGGCACCTGTCAGTGTTAACGGTGCAAAAGGATGATTAGTGTATGTGAAGCCAAGTTGGGATTTCAGTCACGGCTGTAGAATTTAAATTAACAAGAAAACACACGTATCCACACTTATATCCATGAGTATCATCGAGATATGCAGACTATGCTACTAAATAAAAGAAATCCAGTGCACTGCTGTATCAGCAAATATCACAGTCAGTTGTTAAGATATTATCTTGATTTCAACTTTAAAAAAGATATATGTTTTGTACAATCTGTGTAGGGAGGCAAACTGTCTCGCTCAAAGGGCCCATTCTAGGTGGACCAATACTGAGTTTTGGTTTGACTTCCTGTAAACAACCTCCATGTTTGTGTGGAATTACATTAACGGATATCCCAAAATCTGGACAAATGAAATCCAAACAATTTGCATAGCTAGAAACCTTCACTAGGCGTAGGTAGAAGAATGTGTTTCTTTTGTCATTTGGATGGGAAGAAGCTGTTTTTATGACAGCAGATTTACCAACAGGCAGCCAAGCGTGTCGAGACAAGCAAAGACTGCCAATCGGCTTTTGATTGTTTTATTAATTATGCTGAAATTAATGTGCCAATGATTCATTAACATCAAACCACTACAGCATTTAACTGAATAGGCCTTCCCAGTGGCTGCCTTTTGTAAGATGCACATCCCCCATCTTCCTCACCCTCTCTGTCACACGCTGCAGCTGCCTGTAAGGACTCTAAGCGAGCTCTGGAGGTCTCCCAGCATGCCGAGGACATGGGACTGATCCTCGGGGCCTGCGCCGGCGGTCTGGTGGTCCTCATTCTGCTTCTCGGAGCCATCGTCATCATCGTCAAGAAGGGGTAAGTGGCCGCGAAGATGTTTGTGTGTCTGCAAGCCAGTTCATGAGAGATGGGTTAGACCTTTTCGGAGGCAAACATTAACGGTCCTAAGTCTTATTGTTCCTCCGCAGCCTATCCGGAGGAGTGAATTTATCTCTATCCCACTTGGCAGCTAGGGTCTATTGAAGAAAGCATTTGGCAATGAGAGTGAATTACAACCAGAGTTAGTGGAATGGTAGAGCATTAATCCCAAATTCTCCCACCGCTGCCTCAGCCAGGCTTTTGTGTTTCATCTCATCTTTTAATTTCAAGGTCTGCGTGTTGACTGAGCACATTCAAATGCAGCCTGCTAACACTGGAAGCGCTGGCCGCTTTCCACCTGCAAATTACCTCTGTCGTCGATCGCAACGCGCAGTGTATTCTTCCTGCGCTCGCCGGGCGACGGTGGAACACTCATCTGAGTGTGAAATATTTCATCAAGGGGCATGTTATTCTATTGCCCACTCAATTACATGAGGCGAGCAGCTGTGAGGTGCCAGTGGATGGACAAGTAATTGGTTAGGAAGGTTGTTTTTGCTGTTTCTCTCCTTTTCTTTTTTCTTTTTTCTTTTTTGGAAAGAGGAACTTTCTCTGCCCTCGAGGGATTGTCTCACAGAGAATAGAGGGAGAGTGAATGGGATGTCTGGAAGGAGGCAGTGACTGATAAGATTCATTGGGCCTATCTCGCAGGCACAAAAAGGAGCTAGACAGCCGCATTGGATGGAAACGGGAGCGGACATGTTCATATTTAGCCACCAGATATTGTCACTCATGTACAGTTAGACTGTATCCGTAAATATGTTTTGGTTCGGTCGTCAATCGGAAAAAATTAGAGCTCGCCTGCAGCATAACTCAGTAGGGTGCTGGTCAAACGCAGGCAGTGGAAAAGAGGAAATGCTGCACACCAAAAATCAGCTCTGGACCAAACTTTCTGCAACTTTATTTGCAGACATTTATCTCTTTTTTTTTTTTTTTTTTTAGACACACCCACCCTTTTCATTCCTATACCTTGTATTTTTTTAAATTATAAATACCTTTAAAGTTTGGCAGAAGAAAGGATGCCTCGTCACACTGTTTAGGAATGGCCTTGTAAACCTTTTTGGAAGACTTTTAAATCTAGATTTTACGCCGTTTTTTCTAGTTCTTTGAAAATAATATGTTTTCCTTCATTAATACATGTAATAATCTAAGTTTGTGCATTTAATGGCACACGTGAGTTATTTCTACATGGTTCTCTAATGTTTACAAGTTATTATGCATTAAAAAGACATGACACCGGCCTCCTAAATACCGCGACATTAATACAGGTAACCTCAGAAAATGTAAAAATGTGAAGCCTCCATTGGTCCGGGGCTGAGTTTTGGTGCGCAGCCGGCCCTTCCTTCATTCTTTATGCTTTGATCCTGCTCCATGATTGCTTGCCAGGAACATTCCAACCCACTGAGCATCTTCATTTATCTTTCTGATGCCCATCTTGATAAACCATAGTCACCTCTCTTTTTTTTCTCCTCACTCTCTGTCTCTTTCCTTTCCTCCTCCCTCATGCTAATCAGAAGGGACTTCTATTCTTACCCTTACTACCCGTAAGTTACTCCTTTCTCCATCTCCCACCCCGACATCCTGACGCCATCTTCCCCTTGCTTGCCCTTCGTAGTCCCAGGATTACTAGAGTGGAAATGAGCATTGCTATCTCCACCCCATCCTCCAGTGTAGACCCCCCCCCCTTCCTCCTCCGCCTCCTCCTTTCGCTCCACCGCCACCCCCTGACACTCTTTTGCTATCACCAAATCGCACTTTCCCCCTCGTCCAGTTTCAATCTCGTAGCCCTTATATTTCCCCCACAGTCCAATTTCTCATCTCCTCACCCGTCCTCCTTTCCTTTCTTCCTTATCTTTTTGCTTGTCTTTCTCTCATTCTGCCCCGTCTCTGCTGTCCTCTGTCTATTATTACTCCCTGCCCCCTCTCGCTCTCTCTTTCTCTTTCCCTTTCCCTCTCTTTATCCTCCTGCCTCTCTCTGCATCTCTACAGTAGGAAGAAGGTGGCCATAAACAAGGCAGCCATGTCCTACAGGCAGGAGAAAAGTCGGAAGCTGAGCTCTTTAGACTGCAGCATGACGGAGCAGAGCACTCTCCAGCAGGACGAGAGGATGGCCCACTCCTTCATGGATGCCAACGGCTGCAACGCTCGAAGTAAGACAGCGAGGAACATATGGGTGCTCTTGAGAAAGTGTCTGGAGAGATGATGATCCCTCCCGCCTGACCTTCAGCCATGTTTACTCCCAAACATGTATCCAATCTGTTCTGCAGCGCCAGTCAGCCCTCACGTCTCTGCAGAGGATGCTGACTTTTCAGCCGAGTTTACATTAATAAAAAAATGTTTTTAAAAGAAGCAACTCCACGTCGACGAGTGTATAATAATGTCAGCGGTGTGCCTTGAACCGTCTTTGTTTATGTTCCCAGATGAACAGCGTAGCTCCGTCAACGAGTCCAGCAGCTTACTGGGAGGCTCGCCCCACCGCCACTGCCGGAGGAAGAGCTCGCCGTACCACACGGGGCAGCTCCACCCTGCAGTAAGGGTGGCTGACCTCCTCCAGCACATCAACCAGATGAAGACGGCCGAGGGATATGGCTTCAAACAAGAATATGAGGTAGGAGGGAGACAATAAAGATAGACTTATAGTACTACCTGGGTGTACTTTGGGTCTCGGGCTGTTTTTCATGGTTGTGGCTACGTTCCTGTAGTTCCAAATAGTGGGAATCGCTATAATGTTATTGTGCTTCCAACTTTGTGGCAACAGTTTGGTGGTAAATGTCTGGCTGTACAAGCTAGTGACAAGAGTTAAGACTTAACTAAAGATGTACATGTTCACCGAGCGGGCGTAAGTCCTCATCATCTGTTGAAATGGTGGAACGGTGGAGAAACTAATGACAGAAGAGCCGATAATCACCTTTCCTGTGACAGGCTACATCCTTTGTATTTTAGACAATAGTGTAAAAGCAAGCAGATGCTGTCATGTTACTGTTTACTTGAATGAGACAACAGCACAAGTATGATCTCACGCTGCATTAACTTTAAATAGGCCACACACGTTCTGGGGCGGCGTGGACTAATAATGCCTTTTCAGCTTTCTTTTTACTTTAATATGATGTCATCCACATCAAGCAGTGGTGATGAGTCTCTTTCTTTTTTCTGCAAATCCACCTTGAAGAAGCCAGATGCACTTTTTGGATTCATTAAGATCCCTGAGGGGCCCACACATTTCCCTCCAACAAAATCAATATATGGGTTTTTCACTCCTCGATCTGGCTCCCTATCGCCTGGAGAAATGCACAAGATGAGGGGGGATCAGCATGCATACTGCTGTCAGACTTCATAACCCTTATTTCCCACAGGGTCGGGCTGCTGCCATTGATCAGACATGTTGCAAGGCATTATGGGGGAGGTTGTATATGAGTCTGGCCCTCTGTATGGGTCGGGAACTATATGTGTTGTGCGTGGAAGCCAACATCTGTAAACAGAGCCAGTAAATAAACACCTCATTCTCCATGACGGATGCAGCCCTCTTATGGATAAATCTGTCATATTGTTTTCACCTGGAACTGCAGCTTCCCCTCAACACTGCAACACACTGATGTGATATAGAGCCCAAACAATTCCCAGCCAGTTATTGGGCCAGTTACAATATCGAGTTTGATCCTTTAGATTTAAATTAAATTATTCCCGCCGACATTTGTGTTTCAACATTTTGTGAAGGAACCATTAAAGCTGCGTTACAAAATGACAACAACAAATAACAGCTTAATTTGATGTTATAAGTTTTTTTTTAATCCTGTTCTGCTACCCCCAAGTGGATAAAAAAGTGGATCAATGCGACTGTAAAGAACTGGGAGCAACATGAAAAATAGATTAGTGCTAGATTGAAGGTCATCTTTGTGCTGCAAATAACGCTGTATTTGTGATATCGACTAAAATCTTCTCTCATATGAGGATTTATTTGTGTCAAACTCCGTTCAGCTGTAATCAGCTGTGCGAAGTTGTATATAATGGACATGTAAACAAACCATTAAATAGCTCATTAAATTGCATTGTATGTGGTCCGACATCAACACAAGGTCGGAATAGTTTTGATGGTTTCATGTATTTTCTCACTTCTTTATAATATTATAATAATAATAATGTTGCCGACATCAATGCAACAACAAAGATTTGGCAATATTACATCATTTCAATACAAATTGATGACGGCTGTTGGGGTTGTTTGCTAACGTTGCCAACCCATGCCGACCCGAAGGAGCAGGTTAGCCGGGTCATTAATAAACAATAATTCATTCACGAATGCATAATGTTACAGAGTTTATTCTTTCAGTGTCGGCCATGTTCACTACAACTAATAAATGAAGTAACGCTCTGAGAAGGTGAACAGAACGCTGTCGAGGCTCCAACAAATGCAGCGCAGCTGGACAAAGGCAGGTTCGTTAAGCAGGATTGTGTCAGGCGTCACCTGTATGGGATCCAGTGACAGATCCAATCCCCTGATCCGCTGGCTTTGCACCAGTCTGCAGGTGGTCTCAGGTGGGCCCGATATGGCCCTCCCCTCGCTCGTGGGTGGATTGGTTGGCTGCAGATGAGAGACGGCGCGCCTCAGTGTCGGAGCACGGCTGTGTCTCCCGATGTCGCGGGGAGATCAGGCCGCGGCTTAAAATGCAACGGAATATGACACGACTCAAGCCAGGAGCATTCAGGCTCGTGTGTCGTATATCTTTCTCCATCCTGCTCTTCTCTCACATATAGAATCGATTTAAATTTAATGGCGCATTTTGTGGCGCCAGCAGATTTAATAGATGGGTGTGCCAATAAACAGCTGTCACAAATTTAGCAGTTTAACACTCCGGTATTATAGAGCAATGGCTTTCTTCAGGCGGTGAGCCCCGCAGTGTGTGTGTGTCGGAAGGAGAATGGCTGCAGTGGGACTCCTCATCTTCCTCCTCTTCCTCCTCAAGGCCGCAGCCATCTCTCAGTGCCTGCGTGTCATCGCTCCGCCTCAGCCTCTCCGCGCTATGTTGTGGCAGATGTCTGTTGATGACTTGGCAAGATGCTATAATAGTGAAGTTACTCAGACAACCTCGGGGTAAAACTTTGGAGTGCATTTAGCAAAGTCGTTTCTACCGCGAGTTTCAAGATTATGCAATAAGGTTGTCTTATTAAACACAACAAGTGATCTTTGACTTTTGCAGAGTTTTTTTGATGGCTGGGACGTCACGAAAAAGAAGGACAAGACCAAAGGAAGGCACGACAGCCTGCTTAACCGTAAGTACTGCGAGGCCGCCGGCAAGAAACACTAATGTTGTTCTAACCTGGCTCTGATTCAGTCTCAATTTCACTGTAGGTTACAGCACGCCGTAACATTTATAGCTGTTTATGCATACACCGTAAAATACATCACCATTTAACGACACTGCTACCGTGCTGTGCTTATTTAACACTCTCTACTGTTTGTCAGGTCTTACAGTCCTTGGTCTTTTGTCCCCTGCTATACTCTCCATGCAGCAGCTGCTAAGAAAAGACATAAATAAACTACAACTGGTTCGAAAACCGAGCTGCCAGATTATCACTCCAGTGTTCAATAAGAACGAATACAGCATATATGCACTCTCAGCCTGTCATGGTTCTCCGTGGACATTAAACTTCACTATATAAAGCCTTCTGGTGTTTTTCAGAAAGGTAGTATTTAATCAGACACCTTTTCTATAATCAGTTACAATATACATGTGACAGACATAACCATCACACAAGGAACGCTAGCTCGGGTCACTTGATACCTCCAACCCCAAGAACAAACCTCCTCAAACGTACGGTACACTTGGAATTTACTACCTCCCCATATAACTCCTACAGGTAATAATCTTGTCATTTAAAAAACAATTAAAGGCGCACCTCGGGCCATTAACCACTTGACGTTTTCCATTGCTTTTGTAGTCATCTGATCCTCCTTTGTGTAAATTACGGATGCACTGCACAATATACATCCTGGTCCACGACTGCACTAGGTATCTGACTGTACTATTTTTCATTTTGTATTATTTTTATTATTCTGTTTGTACTATTTTCAACTGTTTGTTTCACGACATGTTTTGCACATTTTGCATGTATTGAATGTTGTCCTTTCTGTGGACTCCAGGTAGATTAGCGGCCGCTAAGGCGTCAGCTAATGGAGACCCAGTTAATAAACTAAACTAAACTGCTACCGTGTCTTAAAAAGTCTGTTAACACCACCCGGTAATTACACTTGCTCCCAGTTGAATGGCCGTTGATTCTAGGATAAACAACCCTTGATATAGTTTCGGTTTGAATTAAAAGTTCTTTAAGGTGTGGTAGAAGCTTTTAAAAGGGGGAGGCAGGTTTTTATCATAAACCCATCAGACAGAGAGTACGTCCGAACTTTAACTGTTAAAACAACTTTCTGAAGTCTCTAACTTTCTCTGTAATTGTTAGTTTTAAATGCAACTAAAGCTAAAGTAGCAGCTGCTGACAAAAAAAAAAAGTGTTGGTCACTGTGGCGCAGCTTCTTGGGAAATAACTGCGAATGCAAAACGAAAACAACTATATGGTGAATTTATGCAACTATGCATAAATTATGGATGCAAATAGTGTTCTCTGGAAAACAGCTTTATAAAAATGTTGTTGGCTTAACGTCGACGTAATCGTGTTCTTTCAGCATCATTGTGGGAAAGCCTCAGAAGTAATATTTAGAGGCTAAAACTCTGCATTGAAACCCAGAGGTATGAAACTCTCCAGGTGCGGTAGCTGCTTTATGTGAGCCGGGTGTCATCACAGCTTTTGCAGACAAAGGATTGTTGCATTGAATTCTACTTTCATTGCTTTGGCAATCTTTTCTTTTGGTTACTCACCAAAGATGAGTTCTACGTACTGAGGTTTGGAGAGTAGGAGAGCAGTGGTGTCGGATCAATACTCACTCTCAGCAGATACCCTTTGTTTAGGTATTAGGTTAGGTATCAGTCGAGGAAAATATTGGATTCTTGCACCCGTATTTGCAATAATCTGTGTGATTGTTTGACTGCTTGTGTCTTTTTACCAATGTTGTTGCAAAGCCTGGTCTCTGTGATTATTTTGTTGAGGACAGTGTCGTTGGTATGGATTTTAATGATGGTGGAACTGTTATATAACCACAGCGTCGGTTCTGGTGTCGGGGGACTTTTTATTGCATGTCGTGTCCCTCTCTCCCCACACCATAACCTTCATTTCATTTGACAGCCTGAGGTCTGCTTTTGTATTATTAAAACCCAAATCCTTTTTTGTGCATTTCAGATGATCGCCATCGAGTCAAGCTCCACTCTCTGCTCGCAGACCCCAGCTCCGATTATGTCAATGCCAACTACATAGACGTAAGTCACCCACACGCCTATTGTTTCTGCTCATTCGCCTCCTACTCACTCATCTCGGTTCATGCTAATCCCTCAGCTCCACCTTAAGAGCTCATACTAGTCATCTCCTATTGTTGTGGTTGACCCAGTGCTTGACCAGAAGACATCTCCACATCTGAGAAACGTGTGAGCACTTTGTTGCTCGGACAGAACTCTCCGTTTAGTAACTACACCCACAACGTACACGCAGGCTTTGAGGGCGAGATTAAATCGCAGCAAACCCTCAACGATCCTACAACAGCCCGTAAGCTCTGAGCGGCGGGCCTCGTGACTCACCCAAATGCTTTTTTTTAAGGCGACATTGCACCGTAGTTGGACTCGGTATCACGCGGCTGATCCTTTCATCTACTTTCAGATATTTTGATCTCACCTACAGTTCAGCTCGAGTGAGTATCTCAGGGAGCCTCGACGGTTCCAGCTGCGGCATGAACTCATGCCGGATCTCAGCAGCTTTGCAATGAGATGGAGTAAACTATCTGAAGGACAGGGCATGTGGTCTGCAGCTCGAGCATTAAGGAGGAGTCACTTGAGGGTGGCTGCGAGAAGCTCTCAACTGTCTCGCCTTATTGTTTTCAGTGTCTACCGCGGCTCTCGCTCATTGCAGGGTGAGTTGATATGGTCTCTGCGAGCTATATTACGCCCGGTGTTTTTTTTCCCCTTTTTGTTTGCTGAACAAAAGGAAATGTAAAGTGGACAGAAGGGGAGCGGATCAGTAGTGGTTGCCTGACTCAGCGTATGTGGGTGGCATTGGTTAAAGCGGAACGGCAAAGCTCACAGTGCCATGCGTGGCCACTTTATCCCCTTTAGTGCTCCGTGAGGGCTCCATTAGGACGAACGCTCCAAGGACCTTTGTGCCATTAACTGTGCCGTCTACAGCGCCGCCTGCGTGTCATGCCAAGACCCCTGGCTCACAACGCTGCAGCGAAATGATTCTGAGTGTATCACGTTAGACGCCAAGGTTGGAATAAATGGTATATTATTTGTTTTGTTTTTTAAAGGTTAAACTGAAAAAGTTCCAGACCTCTCTGCTCTCATTTACATTTCTTTTCTTTTTGGCACGGGTAGCAATTTGTGTCAAATCTGTAAGATGTTCCTTTGGTTGCCGTCGTTGGCTGACAGGTGTAGCCGAACACAAATGTCACACCGTCATCACGAGTTCTTAAAAAAAAAATCTGCGTTCTCTGTTATTAACACCAGCTGTCAGTCAGTCTTTTCTTGCCATGGTGCTGAGGCAGTGACGCCTGTCACACTTGTGTTGGAATCAACAGTAATTGGTTTGTAATGAGATAAAGTTGGGAAGGAGCATGGGAAGTAATGGCTGAGCAGCCAAATCCAAAAGACTAATTTCTTTGAATGGCAAACTCATTATACTCTGTGTACTGTGTATCTTTGTCTTTTTTTGTGTCAACTGGAGAGGGCTGAATAACCCACTTAATTTGTCCGTGTCCCCTTTGACGAATTCCAGTTTCCAACTTAGTTTGAGGAACTTTCAACTATTTAATTAGGTAGTTTTTGCCATCTCTCTCATCTGTAATTATAAAATTTTACTCCGCAAATTAATTTGCTTTTCAACGAGTCGTATTTTGGGTCTGCTCGCTTTTGGTTTTTATCTCCAAGATCAGGGATTCTCAGTTTTGTGCAACACCAGTCTTATAACACATTCTGAGGACAACTGTCTCAAATAAATGACCAAACCCAAAAAAAAATCACAAAAAAGGAGAAATGGTAAACTGGACTGTAAATATGTGTTATGACACTGTCAGCTGGAATGATAAATGTAAGATATTCCTGTTTTCTGTCACCCATCCCTGCTCGCCGTTATGACTCCAAATGTATTCAGGGTCATTTTTCCTCAGCACCTGATTTGGAGATTATACTGGCTCAGGTTTGTCTCCCACATACATTTTGTATCACTGCATCATAGGAAACGTTGGCTCACGAAAAGTGACCGAACATGCTTCTCTCTACCTGTTGATTCTTTGTGATTGGCTAGGTGATATAAACGTCACTGGTCATTTAAGTAATGCATCAATCCCTTTTCTATTCATGTGAATTGTTGAGCACATTTAGATATAAACTAGCTTTGTAAATTACCCCGAAAAAAATATTATTAATTTAATCTTGACACTTTAGCAGTAGCTCCGCCTCCCACTAGATTGCACGCTGAGGCCCTGGCCCGCTGGTTGAGAACAGCAAGTTTAGATAATAAACTGTTGGCTTTTTATGTTTATATTTAAATAGCTGTCTGATCGTTGTTCCCAAATGTCATGAAGCTGCTGAGTAATTATCATAATCATATTTGATAGAGACGACAGACAAAACCAAGTTGGTTGACTGTCAACTCAACCTTATTCCCTAACTAGAATGAATCCTGAAGTGTGGATTCATCCAATATGGATGTAATTCCTAGAAATACTGAACGTGCCAAGTGCTGCAGAACACACTGCAAATTTTGACGCAAGCCTTCACCTTGAGCAACTGAGAGAATGCATTCAATTACATCTATTTCCTGAGGCATCATCCCTACCGTGCCCTCCTTCATCGCAGGTCGTGCTAAAGTGTCATATGTGTTATTAACACCAAGGACAACTCTGTGTCATCACTGGCTTCAGATCAAAACCTTCTCTCTCTTGCCTCTTTATCAAAAACTAAATAAAGATGTAAAGCAAAAGGTGAGAAGATTCAGAGGAAATTGATACTTTAGCACAGGCATACAAAACATGGGAATCTTAGTCTTTTGACACTTTTTCTCTCCACAGGTCCTAATGGCAAGCTGCTCTCTAACCAATTAATTACCCTCTTTTCCTGGTCTTTTAATCACAATAACTAGCTCTTGTTTCTTCCCCTACTTTCTGTCTTTCTTTCTGTCTGTCTCTCTCTCTGTTTTCCGCCCCCCCGTTTTCAACCTTTTGGCATCTTATAGATTCGGATAAACAGGGAAGTAAGTATCTTCCTTCTCTTCTCTTTCCACCCCCTCTTGCTTTTCATGCTGCCCCCTCTCGCTGTCCCTGCCAGCCCTCCGTGGCTTCCCCCCAACAGCAGCTCTTTCTTCCATTTTCCTTTTTGAGCCTCTGAGCTTGTCCGCCATCACGTTTCCCCTGAGTTATATTCTTTCCAAACTGAGTGCGGCAGTGTCGCCTTTCATCCATATTCGGATGCTCACCTGGGGTTCTTGCTTTACATCAGGCTGTCTTATAAAATACCTGCTATGCCACAAAGGAGAGGAGACTAGGTCAAATCAAGCAACTCAGATCACAGTAAGCAATGGAAGGATTTATACGATGACAGTAAACTATGGAGAAGAAAAAAAACAGACAGCACAGTGCATACAAGTGCAAAAAGTATTTTAGAGATGGCTAACGTTTTTTTTCTTGGGGCCCATATTCATCAGGCATTTCAGGGGAGAGTGTCAAGTCAAATCATAAAGTGACACCGCCAGATGAATGTCCTTGAGGTGTTACTGGCTGTCTGGTGACTCAGTGTCTAATAGCAGGGATTCGTCTGGTGTTGTGGCTGACTACTTAACCAATAACACGCTAGTCTCCAAAGCCAGTAGAGCTAGGTCCAGGTAGCCATTGAGAAAGCTTGTTAGGAGCCATTTTGAAGGTTAGACAGCGTGTTAACTGTTAGCAAGTTCTAACGATCATTAGCTTCCAGTTAGCAAATTAACTTGTTATCTTCCAGTTAGCAGGTTATTAAAAAATGTATCAACTGCTAGTTAGTAACGTAGATAGCTTGTTTAAGTTAGCATGTTATAAAGCTTGTTAATTGCCAGTCAGCAAGTTAGCCTATTAGCTTCCAGTTAACAGTTTTTTAAAGATTTTCAACTGCCAGGAAGCAGGTTAGATTGTTACCTTCTTCGTAGCAAGTTAAAGATAAAACTTAAACATGAATCAATGCATACATGTGAAATTTGGTCGAAATGTAACAGGAGGAGCTGGGGATCAAACCATTAACCGTGTTATTAAAGGACGACCCACTCGTCCCCTGCGCCAAAGCCCACAGCCGCCGCTTTCCAGTTAGCAAGTTGTTGAGATTGTTAACTGCCAATTAAGTTAGACAGTTTCTTAACTTCCAGTTAGCAATAGTTAACTGTGAGTGAGCAAACTAACCAACTCAGTCACTATTTAGTATCTCCTGTCTAACAAATGAATGCAAACATAACTACATTTTCTACAAATACACAGTTGTGGCTCAAAAGTCAACTCTGTTAAGATGGTTTTCAAGTAAGAGCAAATGTTTTGGTATTAATGTTTACCAAAGTTGAACCACATTTTGTTGCAACTTTTGATTGGGGTGGTAATTGCTCTCACACAATTAACTCCACAGGAAATTCATTATTGCAATTGTTGGCAACAAGGAAAGGAAACAACAACAGCGATGATGTTGGAATCCCTTACCATCTAAAATACAATGGTGGCTAGTCTTTAAAAAAAAACTTTGACTATCGTTTGTGTATTTTTAATCTAATGTCAGATTTGGCAATAATGCTGTTATCCATAGCCTCAACCTGCGCTTAAGAAGGTTTTCATCCACCCACCCTTTCTCTTCCTTTAAAAGGGCGGCTGTAAGATATTTCAATATATGATCCTACAGTCTGACGAGAAGAATTACAAACAAACAAAAACATAGGTGTCACAAGGCCTGGTCATTTAGTCTCTCTTCACGTCCTCCAATTCTCTCAGGGAGGATCTCTATCGGCATTGTATGTTCCAGCAAGACTCTACAAGGGATTCTGAGATGCATGATCAATATGAGCACTTATTTTTCATTTACTTGCATTCACCAAGGTCATTTTTCACTGTTTCCAGACCGTGAGCCAAATGTTTCAAAGCAAAACCAGTGATTTATCCTGTTGTTGTGATAGTGTTGATCAGCTTTCCTCTTCTCAAATGACTCTGCATGTTGTTGTTGTTTTCTTTTCTTTTCAATCCATTGTGATTTCACATTGCTTGATGTTTTTTTTTTCTGCTCGTCTGCTGTTGAAAAATGTGGTTACCTAGGTGACTGGTTGGCTCAGGGAAACTCGGCAGTGGAAGCTCATGGGAATGAGGGTCGCTGCACTCTTTCATAGCGATGGCCATCCATCTCAACTTCCCTCTGTGGCATGACAGTTATGGAATGTAATTTGTGTGCCTGCCTGGCTGAATAATGTGTATATCAGTGTGTGTGTGTGTGTGTGTGTGGTGGGGTTGTTGTGTTTTGGGGCGTCTGTACAGTATTTGTACAAATGTTTACCCTACACAACAGTTGAAATCACTTTTCCCATGATTGATGAGAGGGCGCACTAATCTTAATTCTTGGGATCTATCATGCTGGGCTGCTTTGCATTCAGCGCACCGGGTTCGCCTGCATGGTGTATGGCCAGGGCGCCGCTAATAGCCTTCCAGACCGCGCACACTGTATCATAACTGCCCTAATGTCAAGCTGAGCAGAGAGGAGACAGCCAGATCAGTCAGTGCCACTGAGGTAGAATTACTCCCAGAGCCGCAGAGCCCTCACTTGTCAATCTACCTTTTGATCAGCAGTCCTGGCTGCATGCAAAGCAGCGCACACCAGACCGCCTTTGAAACGTAGCTCCCTCACTCTGCATGTAATGACCCGGCTCACAGACAGACAAAACTGGAATCGATGCCCATCTCTCTCTGCATTATAATTCGAGTGTTATCCTCCACCCAAAGAATTTAGCCGGTCTAATGTGCTAATGTATTTTAAGCAGAGCGTCACCGGCCGCTGAAATGCCTTCACACAAAAAGCAGAGCAGAAATCATAGCAGAGCGTCGACATCAAAACCCAGCGCTGAGATGAATAAGAGATGGCATGTAGCTGAAAATGGAGAAAGAGAATGGATGGGAGGAGTGAAATGAAAGTTAGAGGTCCCCGAGTCTCACTTCATCATATGCTCTTGCTCTTATTAACTCTCTCCCATCTCTTTTTCTTTCTCATCTCCACCATCTCCCTCGCTCTCTCCGTCACACAGGGTTACCAGCGATCGAATCACTTCATCGCCACACAAGGTGAGTGTAAAATACCCACAAGCCGTGTTTGAGTGCTAATGTTTGTGTTTGTTTGTGGCGTTGTTTACACGGCGGCCCAGCTGACAATATTGAAATGACTTCACTGAATTATGAATGCGTAAACAGCGAGGAGCCTGCGTTGCCTTGTGCTCACACCATAAAGCATCACTTTCTTCCTCCTGTGAGAAACACTCCCATAACAATCAACTGTAACTGTCAGTCAATCTGCACTGTAACACTGCTGACTGTCGCTCTCTGTGAAGTTCTGCTGTTGCGTCTCTCCTCCCCGCCATCTGCACGTGCGAAGCGCCATCTCTCCGATGTCATTTTGATACACTATATAAGCTATATTCCCCAAGCGACACATGTATGCACACACACAGAGAGAGAGAGGGAGAGAGAGAGAGATGCAGACAGAAAGAAGGAGAGAAAGATATAAAGACATTCTCTTTATTCTTACCCAGCTCTGATCCTATTTATTCAGTGAATATGTTTTTCACTTCGTAATCCCCCTCTGATTTCTTTCCATCTTTTACTTTGGTCTCAGTTCTACCGCTTCACAAAAGTAACCTCACAAAATCTATCCATCTATCTCTCTCTCTCTATCTCACACACATTTTGCTCACAAAGTCCTTCTGCATACAAGAGATGCATCCTTGTAGAGGTGGATCGAGTGCCACAGTGTGCACTTCAAGTAGACGCATTGGAGGACATATTACTTGTACTCCAAGTTTATTTGACTCATTAAATTGAACACATCTCATCGTTTTTGATTGAAAAAAAGAAGCAACAAAACAAAAATACTGCCTAAAAAAAACAGTTTTCAGTATGTTTCATTTCATGCTATGATGAAAAAATGTACAAAACGAAACCAACAGAAGAATATCCAATGCACAGAGACTGGATACCGAAAGTTAGTGCCTCGATATTTCCCGTGCTGTCAAAGTTCATGACGAAAATGGACACTTACGTTAACTACGCTACTCCACAGAGTTAAGTACCGCACTTACTGCAAGCACTATAGTGTAGTTAACTGAATTAATTGAATGACTTCCCTCAGGGCAGAT